>NC_133411.1:177322500-177605000 GCF_049350105.2 Macaca mulatta
ACCACTCCTATTCAACATAGTGTTGCAAGTTCTGGCTAGTGCAATCAGGCAAGAGAAAGAAATCAAGGGTATTCAGTTAGGAAAAGAAGAAGTCAAATTGTCCTTGTTTGCAGATGACATGATTGTATATTTAGAAAACCCCATAGTCTCAGCCCAAAATCTCCTTAAGCTGATAAGCAACTTCAGCAAAGTCTCAGGATACAAAATCAATGTGCAAAAATCGCAAGCATTCTTATACACCAGTAACAGACAAACAGAGAGCCAAACCATGAATGAACTCCCATTCACAATAGCTTCAAAGAGAATAAAATACCTAGGAATCCAACTTACAAGGGATGTAAAGGACCTCTTCAAGGAGAACTACATACCACTGCTCAGTGAAATAAAAGAGGACACAAACAAATGGAAGAACATTCCATGCTCATAGATAGGAGGAACCAATATTGTGAAAATGGCCATACTGCCCAAGGTAATTTATAGATTCAATGCCATCCCCATTAAGCTACCAATGACTTTCTTCACAGAATTGGAAAAAACTTCTTTAAAGTTCATATGGAACCAAGAAAGATCCCGCATTGCCAAGACAATCCTAAGCAAAAAGAACAAAGCTGGAGGCATCATGCTACCTGACTTCAAACTATACTACAAGGCTACAGTAACCAAAACAGCATGGTACTGGTATCAAAACAGAGATATAGACCAATGGAACAGAACAGAGCCCTCAGAAATAATACCACACATCTACAGCCATCTGATCTTTGACAAACCTGACAAAAACAAGAAATGGGGAAAGGATTCCCTATTTAATAAATGGTGCTGGGAAAATTGGCTACCCATAAGTAGAAAGCTGAAACCGGATCCTTTCCTTACTCCTTATACGAAAATTAATTCAAGATGGATTAGAGACTTAAATGTTAGACCTAAAACCACAAAAACTCTAGAAGAAAACCTAGGTAATACCATTCAGGACATAGGCATGGGCACGGACTTCATGTCTAAAACACCAAAAGCAATGGCAACAAAAGCCAAAATTGACAAATGGGATTTAATTAAAGAACTTCTGCATGGCAAAAGAAACTACCATCAGAGTAAACAGGCAACCTACAGAATGGGAGAAAATTTTTGCAATCTACTCATCTGACAAAGGGCTAATATCCAGAACCTATAAAGAACTCAATCAAATTTACAAGAAAAAAACAACCCCATCAAAAAGTGGTCAAAGGATATGAACAGACACTTCTCAAAAGAAGACATTCATATAGCCAACAGACACATGAAAAAAATGCTCATCATCACTCGCCATCAGAGAAATGCAAATCAAAACCACAATGAGATACCATCTCACACCAGTTAGAATGGCAATCATTAAGAAGTCAGGAAACAACAGGTGCTGGAGAGGATGTGGAGAAATAGGAACACTTTTACACTGTTGGTGGGACTGTAAACTAGTTCAACCATTGTGGAAAACAGTGTGGCAATTCCTCAAGGATCTAGAACTAGAAATACCATTTGACCCAGCCATCCCATTACTGGGTATATACCCAACGGATTATAAGTCATGCTGCTATAAAGACACATGCACACGTATGTGTATTGCAGCACTATTCACAATAGCAAAGACTTGGAATCAACCCAAATGTCCATCAGTGACAGAATGGATTAAGAAAATGTCACACATATATACCATGGAATAAATACTATGCAGCCATAAAAAAGGATGAGTTCATGTCCTTTGTAGGGACATGGATGCAGCTGGAAACCATCATTCTCAGCAAACTGTCACAAGAACAGAAAACCAAACACCGCATGTTCTCACTCATAGGTGGGAACTGAACAATGAGATCACCTGGACACAGGAAGGGGAACATCACACACTGGGTCCTATTGTTGGGGGTTGGGGGGAGGGATAGCATTAGGAGATATACCTAATGCAATTGATGAGTTAATGGGTGCAGCACACCAACATGGCACATGTATACATATGTAACAAACCTGCATGTTGTGCACATGTACCCTAGAACTTAAAGTATAATATAAAAAAAAAGTTTACCTAATCATCTAAAAATAATTTAAATTAACATAAAGAATAAAGTTGAACACTCAACAGAAAAAAAGAAAAAAAATGCAGACTGGCTGGCACGGTGGCTCACGCCTATAATCTCAGCACTTTAGGAGGCCGAGGCAGGCAGATCAACTGAGGTGGGGAGTTCAAGACCAGCCTGACCAACATTGAGAAACCTCATCTCTACTAAAAATACAAAATTAGCTGGGCATGGTGGCACATACCTGTAATCCCAGCTACTCGGGTGGCCAAGGCAGGAGAATTGCTTGAACCCAGGAGGCGGAGGTTGTGGTGAGCCAAGATAGTGCCACTGACTCCAGCCTGGGCAACAAGAGCATAACTCCGTCTCAAAAACCTACTAATTATTAAAATAAAATACAGACTGTCGGGTCCCTCTCTAGACCCACTGAACTATCCCACCCACCCTGGGACGGTCCCCAGTGCCAGTGTTTTACCCATGTTCCCTCTGTAAGTCTTATGCACACCGCAGTTTGAGAGTCCCACTGGCATAAAGTGAGTGAAACCCAGGCAGAGACAGGAAAATGGTGAGGCCCACATCCTACTGGTGAGTCACACAGGGAACGCTGAAATTCATGGCCCTCTCCAGGCCACTGGGGACCCATGGGCGGTGATGGAGGGAGTGGCGCCACCTTCACTTGCTACTGAGGCTCTTCCCCCTCTCCCCAGCACACCCCTTACCTGGCTGTCTCTCCTCATGTATAGGGAACCTATTGTGGTGTAGAATCTACTCTTCTTCCCCATGTGGCTTTCAGGCCCCCTTGGATAGCTGGTATCCAGCCTGATTTCTCACCACTGGCCCGGGGCTTCCTCCTGCCCCATGGCTTCACATCTCTGAACACATCAATCTCTGATGTTCTCTCTCCTTCCATTGAATTCCACCAGACACATTTAGGGTTGACTTTGTAATGTCTTCATATGAGTATCAATCAACACCTTCCCCAACTCAATTGTACTAGGTTGTGGAGCACAAGGATGGTCTCATGCTGCTCTGTGGCCCCTGTGCCTACACAGCTCTGAGCTTTGAGGAGGCTGCCCTCCTTGCTGACCCCATGATCTTTTCTGCCCTTCTGTTAAGGGTACTGGCCACAACAACGGGGCAGATGACCCAAGCTGGCTGTAAGTGACCCATCCTTTTGGCTCCCGTGATTAGACCAAGGAGAGACATGGGGCCCAGCTGAGCCATTCAGAACCCTTCCCTAGCATTTTCCACTCAAAGGTTAGAGATGAGATTTTCTCTTCCCAAGGCTACCTCTGGCCATGGTTCCAGCTTCACAGGGGCAATAGGATTAGGAACATGAGGCCAACCTGCAAAGGAAAGCAGATGCAAGAGATGGAGACAGAATGGGGGTGTCCTGGGGATCTTGGAGCCTGAATTCATTGGCACGAGAGGCAGCATCATCCTCACTGTATTTGCAGTCCATTTGGACTCAATAAAAACTTTGAATGTGTTATGGAATTCCTTCTCAGTGACACATTCATCTGTGCTCAGTTCTCCCAGCAAGGGTCAGCCCCTCACACCCCTGCAGCATCAGCTGCCATGAAGCAGAGCTGTAAATGCTCTCCCTGTGTATGGGAAAAGCTACGTGGAGCAAATCCTCCTGCCTGAAGAAGGACGTCTCAGCATCACTTCAGCTGTCGGGGCGTTCGTGGGGAGAACCAGACCACCTCTGCGGAAGGCAACAGACCCTCTTCCAGCCATGGAGTTGAATTCTCTATAAACAGTTCACCAGCCAACCACCAATACATTCCATTGTTTGCCTAGAGAGAAATTTAAAAATAAATAAATGTTCACTTATAATTGTGCATGTCTTTTCCAAGACCTTCAGGAAACAAAGCCGGCAAATGTGAAATGACCCTCTCCAGCCCACATAAATAATAAATGCCTGTAGCTGGGATGCTAATTCCATCTTTCAGCTCCGAAATCTCTATTTTCTTTCAGCTCCAGCTTCTGTTTCACAGTGGCGTTACCACACCACACCACATGAGGCCCTAATTGTAGGGCCTTAGAATCCTTGGTCTTGGAGAATGAAGTCACAAATTCCTGTGGTTACTCTGCATAGGGTGGGGAGAAAGGCAGGGTACTAGGATACTAGTCTGAAAAAGGACTGCAAACCTCACTGGGTTTGATCCTCCCACTCCTAAAGGCAATGGTTGCCTTTGAGTACAGACCTTTTTGCAATATGCACATGTGCTTTCTGCCTCTCAAGAAGGCTAATGACTAAGATTCTTCCAGTTAACTATCCCCTTGCTAAGCAGGCTCCAGCCACGCTGGCCTTTCTTTTTCTCCTTCCCTCCACCAGCACTTTGCAGTCCTAATTCCTTCTGCCTGGTGCACTCTTCCTCCATGTCTTCACACGGACTTCACATAGCCAGCTTCTCACCCTTCAGGTCTCAGCGGGAGCCTCACCCCTCAAGATCCCTCTCCGCCCTGGAGCATAAGCTCTTAAAGCGAGGACCTCATTTGCCTTGTTTTTGTTAGGTCTGATGTAGAATGGGTTCTGAATATTTGTGAAATGAATTGAATGAATGGATGTGATGAAAAATCTGCCTCAAAGGTGTATTTAGTCTCTACATCTTTGTCATTCTAATCAGGAAGCCAGAAAGGCTCTGTGTAGAACAGGAGTACTAAAAGCTGGGTTTGTCAGGTGCCAGGGTGCAGACCCCCCTCCGATCCAGCTCAGGGCATCACCCCCTACCACCAAACACACTTGTGACCGCACAGCATAAAGAAGCAGAAGTGATTGGGAGCTAACGCACACATAATGTTTAAATTCACTGAAGAACCAGGCATGGTGGCAGTGAGCCGAGATCACGCCATGGCACTCCAGCCTGAGTGCCATCCTTTTTCTTAAGGAAAAAAAAAAAAAGATATCTGGTATCTTATCTCAGTAAGATATCTACTCATTCATACAACTATGTAGTATTCCACTGAATGGATGTGCCATCAGTTAACTAACAGACACGTCTGTTGTCACCAGCCACTTGCTTTGACAGTGCCTAATTTCTCTCTTTGTCTACACATACTTTAGCACATGTATGAATATGTCTGTAGATAAATTACTGCCCTCATTCTTGAAATGCACTATTAGACTCCCAGGTAAAACTGTAACATGCCTCTCAGACATTTCCTCTCAGCATGCTTGCTGTCTCCATTGCTTGAAGGGCAGTAGAAAAAGGTGAGACTCTGGAAAACAGAAGTCCTGAGTGCCATGTCCACATTGCACCTACCTCCAACTCCAGGATTTTGAGCAAGATGAGATGCCTGCCTTTCTTCATTGAGTGAGGTGAGGATTCAATGAGATTAGATAGAGAAGAGATGTATGTTGCTAATTGATGGTAGGAAAAGTGTTATATTCTAGTAGGGAGTATTTTCTACTTGTTATATTCTAGATGATTATGGGGATAACTCAACCTTACGAGTTTGGCCTACACCTTTGGTAAGGAAGGTTTCTCTCAGGGCCCTTGGGACTGAATAAATGTATTCTTTTTTTTAATTTTTATTTTTTTGAGACAGAGTCTCGCTCTGTCGCCCAGGCTGGAGTGCAGTGGTGTGATCTCAGCTCACTGCAACCTCCACCTCCTAGACTCAAGCGATTCTCCTGCCTCAGCTTCCCAAGTAGCTGGGACTACAGGCGTGCACCACCACATGGTTTCACCATGTTGGCCAGACTGGACTTGAACTCCTGACCTCAAGTGATCTACCTGCCTCAGCCTCCCAAATGCTGGAATTACAGGTGTGAGCCACCGCACTGACCTGAATAAATGTATTTAAGAGAATGTAGTAAGTAATAAATTTGCAACCAACCACAGAGTAGCTGATAAATACACATGAAGCCGATCAGAGTAACACAAGAACACAAGCTTGCCATTGCAGTGCTTTTTACCATTTGCATTTATGTATTGATTCCTTAGTTTTATCTGTCTACTTATTAGGGTGTTGGAGACGCAGGGCAGGCACCATGCATATCTTGTTCACTATTTTAGCCCCGGGGCCAGAACAGTACCTGCAGATGGCAGACCCTCCAACAATTGTTCAGTGAGTGAATTAAGCTAAGACCAAAGTTCTAATTCCAGACCTGCCAAGTACCAACACGAACGTGGGCACAAACTTCCACGTGGTTTTCAACCCTCTCTACAGGCTGCTGTGACAACAAGTGATTGGATGCAGTGTTTCCCCCCAAGGGAGGCATAGGTGTACCATTGGTGACAGGAGAAGATGTTAGGTGGTACATGGGTGAATTTTTATATTTGCAGTCATATTTGTTTTAATATACATTATATATCACTTGCCCATCAAACCCATGCTTTCACAGATACTACTGTTTAAGATGAGGATAAGTAAATATTTAAGTTAAGAAAGTGAATCAATTTAAAGAAAAATATGTACTTAATATGGTGAAACAAAGAAATGGCAAAAACAGTGATGATGAAAACATCTGCGGCTGGGCACAGTGGCTCACGCCTGTAATCCCAGCACTTTGGGAGACCGAGGCGAGCAGATCACGAGGTCAGGAGTTCGAGAGCAGCCGGGCCAACATGGTGAAACCCCGTCTCTACTAAAAATACAAAAAGTAGCTGGGCATGGTGGGGCGTGCCTGTAATCCCAGCTACTCAGGAGGCTGAGGCAGAGGTTGCAATGAGCTGAGATCGTGCCATTGCACTCCAGCCTGGGTGACAGAGGGAGACTCCGTCTCAAAAAAAAAAAAAAAAAAAAAAAAAAAATCTGGAAAAGACCGAGTTAGTATATCTAAAAGGGTTCTAGGTGGTCATCTAGCCCAATCTCCCCGTTTGTTGGATGAGGAAAACTGAAGCCCAGAAGCTATGGCTTGCTTCAAGTAAACTATGAGCTCTTGGTCACCAAGGAAAAAGAGAAGGGATATTTAGGTGCAGTGTTGGATTTTCTACCTGCTCCTTCTATGATGGCCTCAGTAAGTGAGAACTGCCTGCTCTGGCTGACAGGTAAGATCAGCCTAGGTGTATCTGGGACAGCATTTCTCCCTCCCTCCAGTCCCATACCATGCTGAGATGCTCCCCCTAGATCACATGCCCTTGGTGAATTATCACTGTGTCTTCTGTGAAATCCCCTCACTTATTTTCAAAAGCTGTATCTGTTCTAGTTTGTATTACTAAAATAATGTTGTATCCACCCCCCATATAAAATTACATTATGGAATATGCTTTTTTTTAAATATATCCCCTTTATCTAGAAATTATATTAGACCCCACCCATACTCTTAAGAATTACTGGTATAGGGCCAGGCGCGATGACTCACGCCTGTAATCCCAGCACTTTGGGAGACCGAGGCGGGCAGATCATGAGATCAAGAGATCGAGACCATCCTGGCCAACATGGTGAAACCCCATCTCTACCCAAAATACAAAAATTAGCTGTGCATGGTGGCATATGCTGCAATCCCACCTACTCGGGAGGCTGAGGCAGGAGAATTGCTTGAACCTGGGAGGTGGAGGTTGCAGTGAGCCAAAATCGTGCCACTGCACTCCAGCCTAGTGACAGAGCGAGATTCTGTCTCAAAAAAAAAAAAAAAAAAAAAAAAAAAAAAAAAAATTACTGGTATAGTTAAAAATGCAAGAGGCAGGAGAAAGCAACACCAGCAGCCCTATCCTCCTAGTTCAAGTCCATCTCCCCAAATCTTGGCCAACTCCCATTACTAACAAGAGAGAGACAGGACAGTTCGGTGTGTGCTCTGGTTCTGTCACAGAACTCCAGAAATGGTGATAGTAACATGCCACTACCACACCCTACTCCCCATGACCCCACCAAGGGCAAACCCAGAAGGCCAGTGGGAATATTAATGCCAGAGCCCTGTCCTCCACCTGGCCTTGGGGCTAAGGATGCAACCTACCTCTGTGCCTGGAATGCACCTCTGCACCAGGAATGTTCTTCCCCATTCCATACTCAGCCCAAATATCGTCTTTAGAAACTTCTCCACATCGCCCACCAGCCAGGCCATCATGCCCACCACCAACCCATTGCACATTTTCTCCATTTCCTAAAGGTTCTTTAACATGAGTTACTGCCCACTAGACTAGCTGGTGAGCTTCTTGTGGGCAGGGACTATATCTAATTGACCTATGCCCCAGTGCCCATTACTGAGCCACAGGGGCTGGATGCTGTTTGTGGAACGACTGATTGGGTGAAGGAGAGAAACCATGTGCAGTGTTCTGGGGCTGAGCTAGGCCCACCTTTGCCCTTTAACCCTCTGAGTCCCAAAGGTGCTTTTTCAAGCCAGGAGAGGTTATAGCAAAGCTTCCATTCTTCAAGCTTCCCTAATCTTTCTTTGGCTTCCACCTGCCTGAGTCAGCCCCTCCTGCTTTGGTATGACACTGACCCAGATGAAATGCAGAACCAGCAGTAAGTGGCAAGGGACAAGGACCCTGGACCCTGGGTGGGCCTTTCCACCACCCTTGTGATAGGGAGAGGGACAACGAGAGGCTTTCAAGAGTGAGGGGACCTGCCTCCTCCTAGGTCACGGCTTTGTCTCAGCCCCACCCCTCGCTAGGAGAGTCACTCTGTGCTTGCGGGCATTCTCACTGTGCAGAGGAGAGTGCGCAGCTGAGGCAGGAGAATCGCTTGAACCTGGGAGGCGGAGGTTGCAGTGAACCGAGATCATGCCACTGCACTCCAGCCTGGGCAATAGAATGAGACTCTGTCTCAAAGAACGTGCCCTCTCCCAGAGCCTCAGGATGGGAGCTTAGTGTCTTTTTTGAAAAAAATTAGACTTAGTTTTCAATTATTATGTAAGTAATTGATACACATGGTTAAGTAAAAATGATAGGAGGCCATCGTTTGGACTAAGCTCCTGCACCAGACCCCAACAGACCAGACTAAAAATCAGAATGGAGTCACCCATGCTCAAGTTTCATGTCACCAAACCTAAACTAAGTTACCTGACCTTTAGAGAAATCAGGAGAGAGAGAACACCCAGCTTCCCAAACAGGTCCTTTGAAGCCTTCAGTCCTTCAGTCATGAAGAAGTTCCCTCTGTCTTAATCCCTACAGGCAAAAAGGTAGCCTGAAGGAAACTGTTGTTAACTACTCAGTTATTTTTCTATTATTCTATTATGTCCCCACCTTACAAGAAAAGTAACTTTGAAAGGACTAATACACTCTGCTCTTAGCTTCTGCTTCCTTCAGGCCTTCTCTATGAAGCCAGCCTCTTCTGCTGAGTGCCTTGGAACACTGATTCTATTTCATGGACTGAAGCATTGCCCAATTCTAGAATTGCAATAAAGCCAATTGAGATCTTTAAATTGGCTGTAATTCATTCTTTGGCAATACAGTAAAAAAAAAAAAAAAAATTCTCACAATGCTATAGAAGGATATGAGATACACAATAAAAGACACCTTCACCCTCCGGAATCTACCACTCACAGTAGTTTATCTGGTGGTTTCCACTTTTTAAATATGGTCTGGGCCAAGCGCAGTGGCTCACTCCTATAATCCTAGCACTTCTGGAGGCCGAGGCAGGCGGATTGCCTGAGCTCAGGAGTTCGAGACCAGCCTGGGCAACACAGTGAAACCCCATCTCTACTAAAATACAAAAGAAAGTAGCCGGGTGTGGTGACGTGTACCTGTAGTCCCAGCTACTCAGGAGGCTGAGGCAAGAGAATTGCTTGAACCCAGGAGGCAGAGGTTGCAGTGAGCGGAGATCACACCACTGCACTCCAGCCTGGGTGACAGAGCAAGACTCTGTCTCTAAAAAATAAATAAATAAAATTTAAAAATAAAATAATGGTCTGTAGGCCAGGCACGGTGGCTCATGCCTGTGATCCTAGCACTTTGGGAGGCCAAGGTGGGTGGATCACCTGAGGTCAGGAGTTTGAGACCAGCCTGGCCAATATGGTGAAACCCTTTCTCTACTAAAAATACAAAAATTAACTGGGTGGGGTGGCGTGGGCCTGTAGTCCCAGCTACTTGGGAAACTGAGGCAGGAGAATCGCTTGAACCTGGGAGGCAGAGGTGATCATGCCACTGCACTCCACTCTGGGTGATAGAGTGAGACTCTGTCTCAAAAATAAATAAATAAAATAAAATAAAATAAAATGGCCTGTATTATTTTTATTCATCATCTTCAGTAGGACCTCTCCACTCCTCGCCATAAAGATGAGGACATTATGGCACATACTTACCCTTTCTCCTTCCCAGCCACGACTTCTAATTTTTCTTAGTTACATTATTATTTTTATATAGTTTAAAAAAGGGTATCACATTTACACACTGCTCTGTAATCATGTAATCATAAAGCTTCCTCTGCTGTGAGTTGATTTAAAAAGTTAAAAGCTAGTAAACAGCATTTACGGATTGATGGTGAAATAAACATTAGTCCCTATGGAAACAAGTAGTGTGTGATCAGACCTAGGTCATTAAAACTTTACCACTGGAAGGAAAATTTAAGGTTCCAGTCATTCTTTCCCTCCCCATAGGTTTTTTCATTTCTTCCTAGTCAGTTTATTTTCTCTTGAAAAGTAAAACTAAAATCCTAAGCCCCATGATGGACTGAATGGACGTCCTGTCCTGTTGGCCAAGGAGAGCCCAGGACAGCATCTGGAGGTGGGATATACTTCCTCATACCCCCGCCCTCCCTAGCTGCCAGTAGGCATTCTTTCCTAAAGTCTAAACAGAAACCAGACCTTTGGAAAGCCTGGCTCCACTGCTGATTTCCACCAACTCCCCCTCCCTTTTGCCATTTCACCACAACAACCGACATGCATTCCTTCCTGATAAGAGGCCACCCACCACTGAATGGTTCTGGCCAGTTCACAAAGGATGTGCAGGGAGGGTTTTCAAATCCTCCACTTCGCCTTTTGACATCAGAGGCCCAAAAGCTCCACCCTCAGATCATGGTAAGGACACTATGTTTTGTACAGGGGTCCCATGAAGGGGCATGAAGCTCAGCTGCACATGTACACGTTTCTCCTTTCATAAATATTTGTGACTCCTCCTACAGCTTATTAAATATGCATATTTGGCCACCTGCTTAGCATACATTCTTTTTTCCTGTACCCTTCCCTCGAAGTGCATATTTTCAGCTACTGGCTGGAGGCTACACTTTCCAGCCTGTCAGAATGGCCACCTGCAGCATGTGACCCTTTATGTGAAATAAAGCTCCCTCTCCAAATTTATGAACCTCATCATTCTTCACTTGACTCTCTCTTTTTTTTTTAGACAGAGTCTCGTTCTGTTGCCCAGGCTGGCGTGCAGTGGTACAATCTCAGCCCACTGCAACCTCCACCTCTGGGTTCAAGTGATTCTCCTGCCTCAGCCTCCCAAGCAGCTGGGATTACAGGCACCAGCCACTGCTCCTGGCTAATTTTTGGTAGAGATGGGATTTCACCATGTTGGCCAGGTTGGTCTCGAACTCCTGACCTCATGATTTGCCCGCCTCAGCCTCCCAAAGTGCTGGGATTACAGGTGTGAGTCACCATGCCCGGCCACTTGACACTCTTAACCCATGTCCTCATTTTTAGACTCCTAATCCACCAGCAAGTTCTGCCAGTTCTATCTTTAAAATATGTCATGTCTATCCATTTGTTTTTTTCTGCTACTATTTTGATTTACCATTGCTGACCTGAACTTCTTGGAATTCTGAGATCAGGGTCCTGGCGGGTAGGGTCAGTATCTTCAGAGGGCTCTTTCCTTGGCCACTTTCTTCCTGTGTGTTCACATGGTCTTACCTCCATGTGTGTCTGTGTCTGCGTCCTAATCTCCTCTTACGAGGACACCAGTCATGTTGAGTGAGGGCCCATCCTCATGACCTCTTTTTTTTGAGATGGAGTCTCTCTCCATCACCCAGGCTGGAGTGCAGTGGTGCAATCCCAGCTCACCACAACCTCTGCCTCCCAGGTTCAGTGATTCTCCTGCCTCAGCCTCCTGAGTAGCTGGGATTGTGCAGGTTTGTGCCACTATGCCCAGCTAATTTTTGTATTTTTAGGTGAGACGGATTTTGCCATGTTGGCCAGACTGGTCTCAAACTCCTGACCTCAGTTGATCCGCCCACTTCGGCCTCCCAAAGTGCTGGGATTATAGGAATGAGCCACTGCACCTGGCCCTTGTGACCTCATTTTAACTTATTACCTCTTTAAAGACCCTATTTCCAAATACAGTCACATTCTGAGATACTGGGTGTTAGGACTTTAACATAAGAACTTTGGGGGAATACATTTCAGCCCATGACACCACCCTTTTGAAAAACAAAAATTCTCCACCACCCATCCACTCATCCAAACCCTCTAGTGGTTCCCATTGTTCATAGAATAAAATGGAAAACCCCTGCCTTGACTTTTTACGGGTAAAGGGGAAGGGAAAACTGTCCCCTTGGCTTCCTGAAGTTTCGCTGAAAAATCAACTTGCAAAAGGCAGATTAATGGGTAAAAAGGCATACAAATTTATTTGCTGTGAATTCACAGGGAGAATCACTGAGTAATTGCTCACCCCACAAGGTGGTGCCTAAGTGTATATGTCGTCCTGGCAAAACAGATTATGGGAGTCGGGGAAGAGGAGTTCTGTTGAGGGGATTTTTAGGAAGAATCGATGGATCAGGGAACAGATATTATTAACGTGTACATTATCTTGTGAAAAGGTCTGTTTAAGTGTGGCTACACTCTTGGTTTTATAGGAAAGGGAAGAAAAAACAATTGTCCTCAATGTGCCTTAGTGTTTCTGGATCTTAGGCAGATAAAGAAACTGCAACTTCTTTGGGAAAGATGGGGTGAGCGAGAAGGTCAGAGAAACCTTGAGTGTTCTTCGCTTCAGTATGTCAAAGCACCACATTTTGGGGTATCAGTTTCTGAGCCCCAACAACTTACACATTCTTATATGCTCTCACTTTTGCCAATCTCTTCATCTGGGCTAATACCCAATACCCCTCCTTTTTTTTTTTTTTTTTCTTCCAAATACAATAATGTATTACTTAACGATGGGGCCAGATTCTGAGAAATGTGCTGTTAGGCAATTTTGTTGTATGAACATCAGAGAGTGTGCTTGCACAAACCTAGATGGTAGACCCTACTCCACACCCAGGCTATGTGGTGTAGCCTATTGCTCCTAAGCTCCAAACCTGTATGGCACGTTACTGTCCTGAATACTGTAGCCAACTGTAATGCAGTGGAAAAATTTTGTATCTAAACATAGAAAAGGTACAGTCAAATTATGGAATAAAAGATTAAAAATAGGGCCGGGCGAAGTGGCTCATGCCTGTAATCCCAGCACTTTGGGAAGCTGAGGAGGGTGGTTCACCTGAGGTCAGGAGTTCAAGATCAGTTCATCAGGCCAACATGGCGAAACCCTATTCTACTAAAATTACAAAATATTAGCCGGGCATGGTGGTGCATGCCTGTAATCCCAACTACTCAGAAGGCTGAGGCAGAAGAATCACTTGCACCAGGGAGGCGGAGCTTGGAGTGAGCCAAGATGGCGCCACTGCACTCCAGCCTAGGTGACTCAATCTCAAAACAATAATTAAAAAAAAAAAAAAAAAGGATAAATAAATATAACACCTGTATAGGGCCTTTCCATCAATGGAACTTGCAAAACTAGAAGTTTCTCTGAGTGATTCAGTGAGTGAGTGGTGAGTGAATGTGAAGGCCTAGGATATTACTGTCTGTTACTGTAGACTTTAAACATTGTAACTTAGGCTACACTAAATTTACTTTAAAAATTTTGGCCAGCCATGTTGGCTCACACCTGTAAACCCAGAAGAGGCAGGAAGATCACGTAAGCCCAGGAGTTCAAGACCAACCTGGGAAAATGGCAAGATTCCCATCTCTACAAAAATAGAAATAAAAAATTAAAAATGCTCTTTCATCAATAATAAATTACCCTTAGCTTACTATAACATTTTTACTTTATAAACATTTTAATTTTTTAACTTTTTGCCTCTTTTATTCTTCACTTGAATCTCTCTTTTTTATAATGAGAGTTTAAAATAAAACAGCGTACAAAGGTACAAAAACATTTTTATAGCCTTATTCTAGAGGTTTTTTCCCACTTTTAAAACTCTTTTGTTAAAAACTAAGACACAAGGCCGGGCGCAGTGGCTCAAGCCTGTAATCCCAGCACTTTGGGAGGCCGAGACGGGTGGATCACGAGGTCAGGAGATCGAGACCATCCTGGATAACACGGTGAAACCCCGTCTCTACTAAGAAATACACAAAACTAGCCGGGCGAGGTGGCAGCGCCTGTAGTCCCAGCTACTCGGGAGGCTGAGGCCGGAGAATGGCGGGAACCCGGGAGGCGGAGCTTGCAGTGAGCTGAGATCCGGCCACTGCACTCCAGCCTGGGCTACAGAGCGAGACTCCGTCTCAAAAAAAAAAAAAAAAAAAAAAAAAAAAAAAACTAAGACACAAATATACACATTAACCTAGGCCTACACAGGGTCAGACTCATCAAGAGGTCGCTAGGTGATAGAAATTTTTCAGGTTCTGGCCGGGCGCGGTGGCTCACACCTATAATCCCAGCACTTTGGGAGGCCAAGGCTGGTGGATCACGAGGTCAGGAGATGGAGACCACGGTGACACCCCGTCTTTACTAAAAATACAAAAAAATTAGACAGGTGTGGTGGCGGGCGCCTGTAGTCCCAGCTACTTGGGAGGCTGAGGCAGGAGAATGGCCTGAACCCGGGGGCGGAGCTTGCAGTGAGCTGAGATCACACCACCGCATTCTAGCCTGGGCCACAGAGCGAGACTCCGTCTCAAAAAAAAAAAAAAAAAAAATTTCAGGTTCATTATAATCTTATGGTACCATCATCACATGCGCAGTCCATCATCCATCATACTGTAAACTTAGCTCCTGCCTCATTTACATTTGCTAGTCTCACTGCATAGAGCCTTTCTACTCATTCAATTAAGAAACACTTCTAGAGCAATGCCCTGTGTCAAGCACTGCTCTACATTGAGAAAGTGACTCAGAGCAGTCTGAGGAATGTGAGGTATGCAAAATTGATGAGGCTCAGACAGGAGCAGGAGACACCTGTCACATTCTCCACACCCATGCCTGGGGGTAATTGCTTAAAGGCATTTTGTTTTCGCTTTTCTTTTCTGTAATTTCAGACTAGCTGATAAGTTACCCACAATGTTACCACAAGTTACACAATGTGACCCTCACCTATTATCTTCACGTTCCTGGGGTTTGTGGTACAAAGATCAATGTATAGACAATGATAGCTTATGTTATGTTAATGAAACATTGTAAATTGTTGGTAAGCAACTTAAGAACTGTATCCTAACTTTTTCATCTTCTTTTTTTTAAATCTTTAACCCACATGTAACGGCTGTTAATCGGAGCATATATTCAGGGCAACTTGAATCCATGACTCCCAGGCTGCAGACCTCAACCCTGGCCCAAATAGGCTCTCTACTTACATTAATTTTACTTCAGTTTCTTCCTTTAGGTCAACGAGATGAACGGTCTTCCCACCTGGGCTATGTGTACCTCAGGGTACAGGAAGTCCCGTACAACTTACAAATTCCTATATGCTCTCACTTTTGCCAATCTCTCCACCTGGGCTAGTACCCAATATCCCCCCCTTTTTTTTGTTGGGGGGTTGGGAAGTCCTGTACCCTGAGGTGCATACAGCACAGTTGGGAAGACCCTTCAAAGGGATCTGTGGGCCCAGATATACTAGGGAAATCCTGAATTTTTGTATGATCTTTTCTAAAATTGATTGGCCTGCAAACTCAGTTTTTCAATTCTCCTTTTGCATCTCCCCTTCCACAAAGAAAAGCATAGCACCTTTTCCATTGCCTGTTGCAGGCAGCAACTACCTGTGTCACACAGGTAGTACAAAGAATTTATCTATAGAGTTGTAGGTAAAGAAAGGCAGATTAGGTAGATTTTTTTTCTTTCCTTTTCTTTTTTGAGACCAGTCTCGCTCCTCCCAGCCTGGAGTGCAGTGGCCAGATCTCAGCTCGCTGCAAGCTCCGCCTCCCGGGTTCACGCCATTCTCCTGCCTCAGCCTCCCGAGTAGCTGGGACTACAGGCGCCGCCACCTCGCCCGGCTAATTTTTTGTATTTTTTAGTAGAGACAGGGTTTCACCATGTTAGCCAGGATGGTCTCGATCTCCTGACCTCATGATCCGCCCGTCTCGGCCTCCCAAAATGCTGGGTTTACAGGGTTGAGCCACCGCACCCAGCAAGAAAGGCAGATTATTAGACAAAGCAGGAAAGTATGTTGCAAGGGTGCAACAAGCAAATCAGCAAGAGAGGAGCTGACTGCCAGGAAGCCAGAGTTTGCTGGTGATTTGATAGAATGGTGCTTAGGCTGTGTGTTAAGAGGGCTTTGTGCAGTACTGATAATGCTGAGGTTGAGGTGAGCTAACTTGCATATTTCTATCAGCTGAGGTGTCTGGTAATAGCTGGGTGCAGGGAGATTGTCAGTTATTTGCACAGGAGGACTACGTACCCTGAACCACGAAGAAAAGTAGACTTATAGCTTATCTGCTTTCTCTTTCTGCTTTCCTTCATTCCCACCAGCCCGACTCCCCCTCCCTAAATTAGGACTCCACATTGCCTGAGTGTAAACTAACAGGAATTGAACAAGGGACATTTCAAGAGCATATTTTTCCAAAGGGTGTATCCTTGAGTGCTGAACAAAGAGGGCTTAGTAAAATGATTGATTATTTTTATTTCCTCCTTTATCTCGAAGATAGAGATCTATCTGCCTATCCCTTTGTCTATCCACTAGCTTTTCCATCCCTCCCTCCATCTTTCTCAGAACTTAGAAATAAGGTGTCAGCGTGATGTAACCACCCAGTGGATTCTTCCTGCCTGCTGCACAACAAAATTGACTCATGGGCACCATGGCATTGCAATAAAGAAAGAGTTTAATTGACACAAGTCTGGCCACACTGTGTAAGAGACGGAGTTATTACTCAAATCAATCTTCCTGAAAGCTTCTAGGTTAGGGGTTTTTCAAAGATAGTTTGCTGGGCAGTGGGGTAGGGTAGGGAACACGCTGATTGAGTTGGAGATGAAATCATAAGAAATCAAAGCTGGGCCGGGTGCGGTGGCTCACGCCTATAATCCCAGCACTTTGGGAGGCCGAGGCTGGCGGATCACGAGGTCAGGAGATCGAGACCATCCTGGCTAACACGGTGAAACCCCGTCTTTACGAAAAATACAAAAAATTAGCCGGGCGTGGTGGCGGGCGCCTGTAGTCCCAGCTACTCGGGAGGCTGAGGCAGCAGAATGGCGGGAACCCGGGAGGCAGAGCTTGCAGTGAGCTGAGATTGCGCCACTGCACTCCAGCCTGGGCGACAGAGTGAGACTCTATCTCAAAAAAAAAAAAAAAAAAAAGAAATCAAAGCTGTCCTCTTATGCTGAATCAGTTCCTGGGTAGGGGGCCCCAGGACTGACTGGTGGATCCAGGTGGGGCCACCCAGTTGTCAGAAATGCGAAAACCTGAAAAGACATCTCAAAAGGCCAATCTTAGGTTCTACAGTAGTAATGTTATCTGCAAGAGTTATTGCGGAAGTTGCATATCTGACCTCCAGAATAATGGCTGACAATTATTTAGAATTCAAGCCCCTCTCATCCTCATAGCTTAGTTGCCTTGCATTAGTTTTACAAGAACAATTCGATTTTGGGGAAGAGCTATTATCATTTCAACTATAAACTAAATTTTCCCCAAAGTTAGCTTGGCCCACGCCCAGAAATGAGCAAAGACAGGCAGCCTGTGAGGCTAGAAGCAAGATGTCAAATTTCTCTTACTGTCATAATTTTGCAAAGACCATTACAGGAACATGTACAGTAGTCCCCCCCCGCCCACTTATGTGCTCAATATATATTAGCTACTTATTGTCAACCACAGTTCAAAAGATATTAAGTGGAAAATTACCAATTCATAGGTTTAAATAACCAATTCAGAAAAAACCAATTCACAGGTCTTAAAATGCATGCCATTTCTTGGTAGCATGATGAAATCTCCACCATCCCATTCTCTCTTGCCCAGGATGGGAATCCCCCCTTGCCCAACAAATTCATGCTGTCTACACTACCCACCCATTAGTCACTTATTAGCCCTCTGAATTACTGGATTGAAAAAACATACTATATATATAGAGCTTGGTACTATTCACAGTTTCAGTCATCCACTGAGGGGTGTTGCAATGTATCTCCCATGGATAAGGAAAGACTGGTATATTAACATTTGATTTGCAAAATAAAGGATAGTTTATATAGTTCTGGGTAAAATTAATTAATTAATTAATTTAAAAAGAAAAAAGATAAAGGCAAACTTTAAACTTGTTAAAAATTAAGTAAAATAATTTGGATTATTTAATTAGACAAAGAGGACTGGCTTTGCCAATGAAACAATATGGCCGACACTTTCCATAAATTGGACAAGCTAAACTTGCAAATCCACAGTTTTGATGAAAATACAGTGAGAACACTTATGAAACATCATGCCAGAAAATAATCCATTTCCAGAAGTTGTGAAACGAGTTTTTAGATGTCTTTTTCTTTTCTTTTTTTTTTTTTGAGACAGAGTCTCACTCCATTGCCCAGGCTGGAGTGCAGTGGCTGGATCATGGCTCATTGCAGCCTCAAACTTTTGGGTTTAAACAATCCTCCTAAGCCTCTTATATAGCTGGGACTACAGGTGTGTACCACCATGCCTGGCTAATGTTTTGTATTTTTGGTAGAGATGGTGTTTTTATTTTTATTTTTATTTTATTTTATTTATTATACTTTAAGTTCTAGGGTACATGTTCACAACGTGCAGGTTGTTACATATGTATACATGTGCCATGTTGGTGTGCTGCACCCATTAACTCATCATTTACATTAGGTATATCTCCTAATGCTATCCCTCCCCAGCTTCCTCCACCCCACAACAGGCCCTGGTGTGTGATGTTCCCCTTCCTGTGTCCAAGTGTTCTCATTGTTCAATTCCCACCTATGAGTAAGAACATGCAGTGTTTGGTTTTCTGTTCTTGCGATAGTTTGCTGAGAATGATGGTTTCCAGCTGCATCCATGTCCCTACAAAGGACATGAACTCACCCTTTTTTATGGCTGCATAGCATTCTATGATGTGTATGTGCCACATTTTCTTAATCCAGTCTGTCATTGATAGACATTTGGGTTGGTCCCAAGTCTTTGCTATTGTGAATAGTGCCACAATAAACATACGTGTGCATGTGTCTTTATAGCAGCATGATTTATAATCCTTTGGGTATATACCCAGTAATAGGATGGCTGGGTCAAATGGTATATCTAGTTCTAGATCCTTGAGGAATCGCCACACTGTCTTCCACAATGGTTGAACTAGTTTACAGTTCCACCAACAGTGTAAAAGTGTTCCGATTTCTCCACATCCTCTCCAGCACCTGTTGTTTCCTGACTTTTTAATGATTGCCATTCTAACTAGTGTGAGATGGTTCATTGTGGTTTTGATTTGCATTTCTCTGATGACCAGTGATGATGAGCATTCTTTCATGTGTCTGTTGGCTGCATAAATGTCTTCTTTTGAGAAGTGTCTGTTCAAATCCTTTGCCCACTTTTTGATGGGGTTGTTTGTTTTTTTCTTGTAAATTTGTTTGAGTTATTTGTAAGTTCTGGATATTAGCCCTTTGTCAGATGAGTAGATTGCAAAAATTTTCTCCCATGCTGTAGGTTGCTTGTTCACTCTGATGATAGTTTCTTTTGCTGTGCAGAAACTCTTTAGTTTAATTAGACCCCATTTGTCAATTTTGGCTTTTGTTGCCATTGCTTTTGGTGTTTTAGTCATGAAGTCCTCGCCCATGCCTATGTCCTGAATGGTATTACCTAGGTTTTCTTCTAGGGTTTTTATGGTTTTAGGTCTAACATTTAAGTCTCTAATCCATCATGAATTAATTTTTGCATAAGGTGTAAGGAAGGGATCCAGTTTCAGCTTTCTACTTATGGCTAGCCAGTTTTCCCAGCACCATTTATTAAATAGGGAATCCTTTCCCCATTTCTTGTTTTTGTTAGGTTTGGGTAGAGACGATGTTTCACCATTTTTCCCAGGCTGATCTTGGACTCCTGGGCTTAAGCAATCTGCCTGCCTCAGCCTCCCAAAGTGCTAGAATTCCAGACATGTGCCACTGTGCATAGCCTGATGTCAACTTTTAAAAGTATACACTGGGATAAGAATTTTTAAAATACTTTTATGAGGCACAGAAGTGAAAATGTTTAGAGAGTGCTACTTTCTAAGTTCTGGAGTCATAGAGAAGAGTGAACAAGATACTTAGAACATATATCCCAGGTTTGCTGTTTATAATTTTAACTCAATAGATATAAAATGAAATATTATTCAGCCTTACAAAAGAAAACCCTGTTATGGGTGACAACATAGATGAACCTGGAGAGCATTATGTTGGTGCAATAAGCCAGGCACAGAAAGACAAACACTACATTAGCTCATGTATATGAGTAATCTAAAAAATTCAGATTCTTAGAAGCAGAGCATAGAATGGTGGTTGTGAGGGCTGCGGAGGTAGGAAAGATGGGAGATGTTGCTCAAAGTTACAAAGTTTCAGTTAGGCAGGATGAATAAATTCTAGAGATGTAATGTATATTGTAGACTTGCAGTTTTTTTTTTTTTTAATAGAGAGAAAACGTCTCACTCTGTCACCCAGACAGGAGTACAGTGGCATGATCATGGCTCACTGCAGCCTCAAATTCTTGGGCTCAAGTGATCCTCCCACCTCAGCCTCCCACATATCAGGGACTACAGGCACATGCCACCATGCCCGGCTATTTTTCCATTTTTTTGTAGAGAGGGGGTCTTAGCTGTTTCCCAGGATGAGAATAAATCCTAAATGTTCACACCACACACACAGACATGCACACACACACACATGCAAATGATAACTGTATGAGATGAAGGTTATGTTAATTGATTGTGGTAATCATTTCAGAATGTATACATATATCAAAACATTATGTTGTACATTGTTATGATATACAATCTTTATTCGTCAATTATACCTCAATAAAACTGGAAAAATAAATAAGATTTTAACTTAAATGTCACTTGCTTAGAGATGTCTTCTCTGACCCAAGTCACTGTATCACATTGCCTTCCTAGCCATTAAAACTACCTGAGATTTATTGCCTTTTTTGGTCTATTTTATCTCTCCATTCTAAAATGTATCTGCCATGAGAGGGGAGATCTTGTCTGTTTTGTTTTCTCTCTGCCCCCAGAGCCTAGAATAGTGTCTGGCATTTTAAAGTACACAATAAATGCTTGTTGAACAAATGAATGGATTTGTTAGTTTTGTGCCCATTTCACAGAGGGGCAAAGTGAGGCCTTTGAGAGCCAGAAGCTCTAGGTCAGCGCCTGTCCTAGTCTATCCAAGCACAGTGCAGCTCTGGCTCGTCTCTGCTCAATTCCTCTCCCCTCGCCGAAATGTCCCTGAGCTGCAGCCTTGCTCCCGGACGACACCCTCGCGGGTTCTCCCCGCAGTGTCTCCTGGATCCCGCCAGGAGGCAGCAGAGGCGCCAGCACCCAGTCCGGCGGGACAGCGGACCGGAGGGGGTTTCCGCTTCCGGGAGAGACTGACCGTTTCCGCTTCCGTCCACTTGGCGAGTGAGACGCTGACGGGAGGATGGACGGATTGGTTTCTCGGTGCTCCGCGCGGCTGCTGCAGCAGGTTTGGACGCAGGAGACCGGCGGGAAAGCCTGAAAGAGATGGAACAGGCTCTGGCTTCTGCCCAAGCGGCTTCGGGGGCGGGACAGCTAGACGAGGACCATCCTGGTCGTCTCAGAGTGGGGCGGCAGGGTCCCTGTGGGAGCAGGAAGGGTTGGGAGAGGAAGCACCCATCATTCCAAAGCCCGTGTGACTGTGATTTTCAGCGTAATGGAAGGTCCCCACACTCTCCCAGGCCTCCCCCAAGCCAGCGTCTTCGGTGGGCTGGAACCTGGCATGTTCAGAACGATTACCTCCCCACAATCCACCTCTTCTGCATACACACGTGCTTTCTCAGGGGATGCGGGGAGATAGACAAGGCGGGAGGGAATACGTTCAGAGCTCTGGGTCTTGGTTTGCAGCTCAGCCGCAGTTCTTTCCGGGTTACTGAGCGAGAGGATTCCTAGTAAGCCCATGGGGTGATTTACTATCAGACCAACGGAGTTTGCTCTGTGCCCTCAACATTGGTCGGGAAGGAGCAGCCACACCATATAAAAGTGGAAGCGGAACAATACCATTACCTTTTATGCCCAGATGGGGAGGAATGGTAGGAAGATAGTTCACAGCACTGTATCCTGTTACAGCTTTATACTTAATCAGCAGTCACAGAGTACAAGTTAGTCGAGTAAATTGGCAAGGTCTTCACATTTCTGAGCAATGTGTTTATCGGTATGAAGTTATAAGGACTGCCTCACTGGGTTGTGATAATCGTGAAGATAATTTCTGAAAAGTGTTAAGCTCAGCTCCTGGAACATACTGTATGCTCATTTATGGCAATTTGGTTTTGGCTGTAGCTATCTCCCAGTAAGTAATCTGAAATTGCAGGTGAGGAATCTTCCCCTGAGTTTTGCAGTTAAGTTGGAAGCCTTCTTTCTTTCTGAATTGACATGTCTTTAGTTTTAGGTGTTAAAGTACAAAGCCTTGTCTGGTCTAGTCTAGGACCGGACACACTGGAAATAGGAAGAAATGGGCAAATTGTTTAGTCCGAGAAAGGGTGAAAGGCAGACCCTCGAGCTATTTTGAATGTGACAGAAGACATTTGGTTTTTTAAGAGTCCCAAGTGAGAAGATTTGGGAATAAAAGCATGTTGGTCAACCTGAAACTTAACTAAGTACTCTTGCTAAGTCAGAGTGTCTTATCGAGCCAAAGAAAAAAACTAAGGATATGAGACATCCCGTTATGTACTTACTCCTATTCCGGTCTCCCAACACACATGTGTGTGTGCTTAATATTTTCTTTTTCTTTTCCTTTCTTTTTTTCTTTTTTTTTTTTTTTTTTTTTGGAGACAAGAGTCTTGCTGTGTCAAGCAGGCTGGAATGCAGTAGCATGATCTTGGCTCACTGCAACCTCCACCTCTAGGATTCAGTCAATTCTCCAGCCTCAGCCTCCCAAGTAGCTGGGATTACAGACATGGGCCACCATGCCTAGCTAATTTTTGTATTTTTAGCAGAGACAGCGTTTCGCTGTGTTGGCCACGCTGGTCTTGAACTCTTGACCTCAAATGATCCGCCTGCCTAGGCCTCCCAAAGTGCTGGGATTACAGGCGTGAGCCACCATGCCTGGCTAGTATTTTCTTATTAAGGATAATATGCTAACATCAGCAAAAGTCTCAGAGGAGAAAAAAACACAGCTCATCAGAGGGAACATTAATGATTCCCATGGTCTATGCCATGCCTTGCTAGAGAGGGGAAATGTGGAAGTAAGTTTATGGACTGAAAAAAGTGCTTTTTTTCCATAGGAAGAAGAGATTAAATCTCTGACTGCTGAAATTGACCGGTTGAAAAACTGTGGCTGTTTAGGAGCTTCTCCAAATTTGGAGCAGTTACAAGAAGAAAATTTAAAATTGAAGTATCGACTGAATATTCTTCAAAAGGTGAGTACTTTGGGTTCCAGTTTTATCCTCCAGTTTGAATTATTATACCTTTTTTAAAGCCTTTGTTACCAAAGATTCTGGAAGTATATCCTATGGAATTTGGAAAAAGGAGCATAGAAACCCTATTCTTTTCCCTGCATTAGACAACTTAGGACTGAGGTAGTTGGTGCAAATAGTGAGAAGTTGGTGTTGTCCTGTCCTTCAGGACTCTTTGAAATGTTTCATCCTGCTATTTGGCTAACTTTAGGTAGGGTGAGGCATTTCTTTTTAAAAATTTATTTATTATTTTTTGAGACAGGGTGTCAGTCACTCAGGCCAGAGTATGGTGGCATGATCACAGCTCAGTGCAGCCTCAACCTTCAGGCTTAAGCAGTCATCCCACCGCAGCCTCTTGAGTGGCTGGGACTACAGGTGTGTGCCACCACATCCAGCTAATTTTTTTTTTTTTAAATAGAGATGGGGTCTTGCTGTGTTGACCAGCCTGGCCTCAGAATTCCTGGCCTCAAGCAACCCTCCCTGTCTTGGCCTCCCAAAGTGTTGGAATTACAAGTATGACCCACCGCACCCAGCAAGGTTGAGGCATTTCTTTCAACAGTTTATGCCCATGCCTTTTTTAAAAAAACATATTTGATTTTTAAATCATTTCCTCTATCATAAAGGAAATATTTGAAAATACACCTACATATTTTCTCTGCCCTAAGTTGGTTATTTTACAGTTTTATTTTTATATCTTACATAATCATTTGGGTTTGTTTCCACCTGGTATTTCAAAACTTTTTTTTTTCCCTGTGAAGCTTGTGCTATATTTATTTAATGGTTTCATAATTTAACAGTGTTTATCAATTTTGTTTTAAAAAAATGAACTTACGGCCGGGTGCAGTGGCTCACTCCTGTAATCCCAGCACTTTGGGAGGCTGAGGCAAGCAGATCACGAGGTCAGGATATCGAGACCATCCTGGCTAACATGGCGAAACCCCGTCTCTACTAAAAATTGCAAAAAATTAGCCAGGCGTGGTGGCGGGTGCCTGTAGTCCCAGCTACTTGGGAGGCTGAAGCAGGAGAATGGTGTGAACCCAGGAGGCGGAGCTGAGATCACGCCACTGCACTTCAGCCTGGGCAACAGAGCAAGACTCCGTCTCAAAAAAAAAAAGAACTTGCTGCAGTTTTTTGGTCTGCCTTTAATATTTGGTGATGACATATCCCAGAGTGTTGACATCATTCCCATAACAATTCTCCCATGTGTATATATTACTCTCAGACAAACTGCGCTGGCATTACATCCTTTTCCCAAAGCTGATTGATTCCATTTACTCACCTTAGACTCTATGTGCCCCACTCCCATGACGTCTCTCATATTACCTATTTTTATTTTTTTATTTTATTTTATTTTATTTTTTTTTTTTTGAGACGGAGTCTCGCTCTGTCGCCCAGGCTGGAGTGCAGTGGCGCGATCTCGGCTCACTGCAAGCTCCGCCTCCCGGGTTCACGCCATTCTCCTGCCTCAGCCTCCCGAGTAGCTGGGACTACAGGCGCCCACAACCGCGCCCGGCTAATTTTTTCTATTTTTAGTAGAGACGGGGTTTCACCGTGGTCTCGATCTCCTGACCTTGTGATCCGCCCGCCTCGGCCTCCCAAAGTGCTGGGATTACAGGCGTGAGCCACCGCGCCCGGCCTATTTTTTTTATTTTTTTGAGACAGAGTCTCGCTCTTGTTGCCCAGGCTGGAGTGCAATGGCACGATCTCGGCTCACCGCAACCTCTGCCTCCCGGGTTCAAGTGATTCTCCTGCCTCAGCCTCCTGAGTAGCTGAGACTACAGGCATGCACCACCATACCTGGTTAATTTTGTATTTTTAGTAGAGACAGGGTTTCTCCATGTTCGTCAGGCTGGTCTCGAACCTCCGACCTCAGGTGATCTGCCCGTCTCAGCTTCCCAAAGTGCTGGGATTACAGGCGTGAGCCACCACGCCCAGCATCCATATTACCTATATGTGGTCTGCTAGGCTGGAGTCTCATACTACCTATATGTAATCTTCTGTGCTTGTCTTTGAGTCTTCTAAAATCACAAAATTCCTTTTCCATAGAATTTTCTCAAAAGAATCTCACCTTTCTCGTTATGTCATTTATTCTGCACTTATATATGTTTAATTCTGTTATATTTATTTTAATTCAAAAGTATTATTAAATGTCTAATATATGCTAGAGACTATAAGGGAAAAGATACAAAAGGAAGTACAGTATTTTCTGGAACTCCTCACCTCAAGTAATCCTCCCACTTCAGCCTCCCAAGTAGCTGGGATAGAAGGACAGCATATTCTACAACACATTTTTTCCTGTAATGCAAATTAGCTCTCATATAGATAGGAGAATGCTCTTAGTGTATTGTGGAAGGTATATTGGTTCTTTGACAAATACTTTGCCCTACTGAATGAGCAACTGAACACAAGGTACACAGCAGAACTAAAAACCACAGAGTAATAAAGTACTGTGTGTGATGGCCATTCACCCTGTTGTCTCGCCCTGGTTCACTTTGGCCACATGCTCTGACTTGAAAGCATCACATATGACACTGGTAGAGACAACTTGTTGAATTGATTATAATCAGATAGTAATTTGCATAGTGCCAAAACTTAAGCACAGATTTCGTGTGTATAGGTACACACACATACATATGTACATAGTGGTACTCCTATCCTTTAAAAATAAAAAATTGAGGCCAGGCGCAGTGGCTCACACCTGCAATCCCAGCTCTTTGGGAGGCCGAGGCAGGTGGATCACCTGAAGTCAGGAGTTCGAGACCAGCCCGGGCAACATGGCAAAACCCTGTCTCTACTAAAAATACAAAAATTAGCCAGGGATGGTGGCGCAGGCCTATAATTCCAGCTGCTTGGAAGGCTGAGGCATGAGAATCACTTAAACCCAGGAGGCACACCTTCATGACTTGAGCCAAAATCGTGCCGCTGCACTCCAGCCTGAGCAACAGAGCGAGACCCGGTCTCAAAAAAATAAAAATAAACAAAAATTTGACATTTATTATAGCAGGTTTTGGGTATAAGATCATAATCTAGGCCAAGTGTGGTGGCTCACACCAGTAATCCCAATGCTTTGGGAGGCCAAGGCAGGAGGATCTCTTGAACCCAGGAGTTCAACGTTATAGTGAGATGTCATGCCACTGCACATCAGCCTCAGCAGAGTGCACAGTGAGATCTTGTCTCTTACCCCCAACAAAGAAGAAAAAAGGATCATATCCAAGTAAGTTTGGTATTTGCTGTTGGAAATCTTTAGATTGGTAAAAACATATCTTCCTTAAGTATGTTACCACAGAGAGGAGTCAGTTATTGATTAGCTACAAACTTGAAATCAGGTTTTTTAGTGAATTTAAGAATATAATTTCTTCATATGATAGAGAGGGATGATGAGGGGAGCATAAAACTTGGACTCCATTCCAATAGACCTGAGTTTGAATCTGGCCTTTTCCACTTATTCTGTCTTGTCTTTGGCAAGTTACTTATCTGTAGCCCACATAGAAATAGTGTTAATAGTAACAAACTCAATTTTATTATGTAGATGGAATAAGATAATGCATATAAATAAAGCATTTGGTTCAAATCTTGACATTACATACTCAAATATTAACTTTTGTTATTGTCATTATTTTATACTGTTGACATTTTGATGAATATAAATTTATGATGAGCATAAAATTGTGATGAACATTTTGGTGAACATAAAATTGATGAACATAAAGGCGTATAGGCAATATATTTATCTTTCATTAAAAGCATATTTGTTCATTGACTTTTTTTTTTTTTTTCTTTTTTTTTGCTAAACTGCTGTATGGCAAGTAGTGCTAGGTGCCAGGGAAGAGAGCCATGAATTAAGCACTTTCTGTGCATGCAGCAGTCTAGTGATAGAGACAGATAGTTTTGTGAGGGCATGATAAGTGCAGTAATAGAATTATATGCCATCTTCAGTGACTATATTCCATGGGAAAACAGGAGGTAGTAGGTCTAATAACAGTAAAACAGAACTACTGGCTTTTCTGGTATATTGATATTACCTACTTTGCTCCCTTTTATTTCATGCCTTGAACAGGTCAGCATTTTGATGGACATCATGTATTTTTTTATTTGTTTTTTGCCCATTGAGTTTTCACTTCCAATATTTGCTGTGAAATTATATTATTTTCTCAGATTTGGAGAAGCTGAGAAAAGGTTTCCGTCAGCCCTTTTAACTCCCTCCTCCCAGTCTCTGTTCTGCTAAAACAAATGCAAAAAGTAAGACCTCAGGGCATTTCCCATGGATGTCTTAGATGCCGTGGGATGGACTTGTCCTGCTACATGTCTTAGAAAATCCCAGATGTGAGGGCCTCACACTATGAGTACGTTTTCTCTTTTGGTTCTTAAGATATTTGAAGGTTTATACTCAGAATACTTGGAGAAATCGTGTATGATGATGGTGTAGTACATTGTTGACATGTTTCCCTTCTTTTCCTACAGAGTCTTCAGGCAGAAAGGAACAAACCAACTAAAAATATGATTAACATTAATAGCCGCCTACAAGAGGTATTTGGTCATGCAATTAAGGCTGCATATCCAGATTTGGAAAATCCTCCTCTGCTAGTGACACCAAGTCAGCAGCCCAAGTTTGGAGACTATCAGTGTAATAGTGCTATGGGTATTTCTCAGGTGATGTATTGTCATGACTCCTGGTTATTTGATTTTTTTAAAGTATTATTATCATCATTATCATTTACAGAAGTAATACTATTGCAAGTTGTGTCCTTAGTGAAAAGGACATTTGCCACAGTTTGAAAAACTTGAGAAATGTTGGGGGGGTATATGTGTTAACTTTTTTTTAGGCACAATTTTTAAGTTTTGGTTAAATTTTATATGTCTTCTCAATATTTAAGGGCAATCATTGGTACTCTTTCGTTTAGGTATTTCCCTCCTACTGTGTCCAGGATTGCTGTCTGTTGTTGATGAGTGTTGGGAGGTGAAAAATTAAAATAAACCATTTACCAGTTGGCATCCCAATTAAATATTTGATGTAACTGTGATCTTTGAGCCAGGGTTATATATTCACCTTCAAGCAGAGGAGTTCCCCGTTTTAAATAGCTGCATTGTCTGATGTGTTTGTGGTTAACTGCATCTGGCTTGGGTCTTTCTGTTTTCCTTTCTTTGCTGAATTGGAAAGGGTTACTCTGAAGAGTCCAGGTCTTATTGTGTTGTTTATTTCTCAAGTGTGAATATTGCACACCTTCATGACTTGAAAATTAGAAATGTAAATATGCTGGAACCAGGCTTCATAACTGTAGACTTTGTTAGGTCATCATTAAAAAGTTTGAGGTGTTGTAATCCCAGCTACTAGGGAGGCTGAGGCAGGAGAATTGCTTGAACCCAGGGGCAGGGGTTGCAGTGAACCAAGATCATGCCACTGCACTCCAGCCTGGGTGACAGAGCAAGACTCCGTCTCAAAAAAAAAAAAAAAAGTTCCAGGTATGTATGTGTGTAACGTATTTGGAAATAGAGATCATGTAGTTTGGGCACTTTTCTATTCCTCTTGGCACTATTGATACTTTAATCTGTCATTCATAATGTGATTGGACTTCTCTGCTTCTGCCTTTTGATGGTTCTTAATGTAAAATGCATCTCGTGCCTTGTCAGGTGTGCATTTCCGAGTAACTTGCTGAAATCTGTTGTGTAATGAATCGTTTTATATTGTGTTGTAGATGCTCAAAACCAAGGAACAGAAAGTTAATCCAAGAGAAATTGCTGAAAACATTACCAAACACCTCCCAGACAATGAATGTATTGAAAAAGTTGAAATTGCTGGTCCTGGTATGACATGTTATCCTTCTTAATAGTTGTATTGAAGATGAGTCCTTTTTGAAGTTAAAAAAGAACACACATTTTAATTACAGGGTTAAAATTTATATACTGAACAAGGTGGTGAGAGCACTGTGGATTGTGATATAGGAAATTGTTAATCTAGACTCAGCTACCGCTTTTAGCTGCCTTACCTTGAATGAGTTACTTTGCCTCTCTGTGATTCAGTTTTTCATCAGCAAAATGAGGATAGATAATGGCAGATAAGTCTTCGGCACAAGGGCCTTCTGTTTTCTCTTGAGAGGCTGAAAGGGAAAGGGCCCTGAGTTAAGTAGGAAGCTTTTAGGAGAAGCGTGAAGGCTTGAAGTAGACGGTGAGACAGAAGCTTACAAGACAGCTTAAGTCAAGGCCACAACTGGTATTGGAATCCTGAAGAATTTTGCCAGAGCCAGGTCAGCGTCTGGAGCAAATCCTTAGGAGTGAGTGATTATTCAAGATAAGACACTATCAGATATTTTTTTCTCTTCTATCCATTAGGTTTTATTAATGTCCACTTAAGAAAGGATTTTGTATCAGAACAATTGACCAGTCTCCTAGTTAATGGAGTTCAACTACCTGCTGTGGGAGAGAATAAAAAGGTATATGTGCAGCTTTCTATTAATATATTAGTATCTTAGAACTGCATGGAACCAAGCATGGTGGTATGTGCCTGTAGTCTTAGCTACTAGGGAGACTGAGGGAGGAGGATTACTTGAGCCCAGAAATTCAAGGCTGAGGTGTGCTACAATTGCACCTGTGAATAGCTACTGCACTTCAGCCTGGGCAATATAGCGAGACTTCATCTCTAAAAAAGAAAAAGAAAAACGAACTGCATGGAAAGTGCTGAAACTGGGAATGGATTTCACTTTTTATATTGAAATTTAATCATTCACATTTGAGATTATGAACATTTATGAAGTAGCCTTTCTCCTGGGTCTAGCATGTTGTGTGATTTTTTTTTTTTCCACTGAATTCCACAAGGCATTTGAGGTAGCCAATTGATACACAGATAACAGTGAAATAGAGTGGATAATTTGTATAAATGAGTTTGATTCTTTTTCAGTTAAAAATATACAAGCAGGGCCGGGCATGGTGGCTCACGCCTGTAATCCCAGCACTTTGGGAGGCCGAGGTGGGCAGATCAAAAATACAAAAAATTAGCCAGGTGTGGTGGTGGGCGCCTGTAGTCCCAGCTACTTGGGAGGCTGAGGCAGGAGAATGGCGTGAACCCTGGAGGAGGAGCTTGCAGTGAGCCGAGATCACGCCACTGCACTCCAGCCTGGCAACAGAGCGAGATTCTGTCTCAAAAAAAAAAAAAAAAAAAAAAATGTGTGTGTGTGTGTATATATATATATATAAGCAGATCCTTCATAAAATCAAACATGGTTGAATTACAGCCCAAATTAGTGTTTAAGTCTGAGTTTGTTATTAGATGTGTTATTAATGAATGCATTAGAACAAAACGTTTAAGCTCCTCTTAAAAAAATCTTTCTCTCTTTATGTTTTTGCCCCTCTTAACAGCCTTTCTCTTCTTGTCTACCCCAGGTTATAGTTGACTTTTCCTCCCCTAATATAGCTAAAGAGATGCATGTAGGCCACCTGAGGTCAACTATCATAGGAGAGAGTGTAAGCCGCCTCTTTGAATTTGCTGGGTATGATGTGCTCAGGTATGTGCTCTTGCCTCGCTTACTGTACTCTTTCCTTATTTTCTTGTTTGGAAAATTCTATAGAACATGAAATGTCTCACTCAAGAAAGAACGTTCAACCAAGTCAGTGGTTCGTCAGCTTAGTTCTTTACAGTCACCCAGTAAACTTTTAAAATACTTCCTGAGCCTCTCCTCTGAACCTTTTTTACTATTTTTTTTTTTTTAGACTCTTAGTGGAACCAAGGATAAAACACATTCATTCATTCTACAAATGCTTCTTGAGGACCTCTTGTATGCAAGGAGTTTATATACTAGTAGGGAGAGAAGTAGTAAAGGAACAGGGTATTTTGGGCCTTGTAAGCTATGATAGGCAATTGAGATTTTATTCTAAGTGTCCTGGGAAGCTATTAGAGAGTTTTAGTTTGTGAACAGGGTGATCAAATTAAAGATTAGTCTGGGTACTGTGGCTCACACCTGTAATCCCAGCACTTTGGGAGGCCAACGTGGGAGGATCACTACCTTGGCCAGGAGTTCTAGGCCAGCTTGGGCAACATAGCGAGAACCTGTCTCTATTTTTTATATTTTTAAAGAAATAAAAATTTTTAAAATAATACAAATAAAAGATTACTGTGGTTAGTTACTGTGAGGAAGCTAGGCAAAGAAGGGAGACTATAACAGTAAGTGTTAGGCTGGGCATAGTGGCTCATGTCTGTAATCCCAGCACTTTGGGAGGCCAAGGGGGGATGGATCACGAAGTCAGGAGTTTGAGACCAACCTGGCAACACAATGAAACCCCATATCTACTAAAAATACAAAAATTAGCTGGACGTGTGGCACACACCTGTAATCCTAGCTACTTGGGAAGCTGAGGCGGGAGAATTGTTTGGACCTGGGAGGCTGAGATCGCACTACTGCACTCCAGCCTGGGCAACAGAGCAAGACTCTGTGTCAAAAAACAAAACAAAAAAACGAAAACAGTAAATCGAGAGGCTATCATCATGATCCACTTGAAAGATGATCTGGTGGTTTGGATTAGATAAAAGCAGAGAGGGAGAGAAGTAGGTAGGATCAACGTATATTTTCTTTTTTTTTTTTTTTTTTTTTTTTTGGAGGCAGTCTCACTCTGTCGCCCAGGCTGGAGTGCAGTAGCACAATCTTGGCTCACTGCAAGCTCTGCCTCCGGGGTTCACACCATTCTCCTTCCTCATCCTCCTGAGTAGCTGGGACTATAGGTGCCCGCCACCACGCCCGGCTAATTTTTTGTATTTTTAGTAGAGACGGGGTTTCACCATGTTAGCCAGGCTAGTCTCGAACTCCTAACCTCAAGTGATCCGCCTGCCTCCGCCTCCCATAGTGCTGAGATTACAGGCGTGAGCCACCACTCAGCCTCAACATATATTTTCAAGAATCCATTGATATTTGGGAACCATTGGTCTAAATTATACTAAGATAATGGTTAAAATGTTAAGTTTTTGCCAGGCGCGGTGTCTCACACCTGTAATCCCAGCACTTTGGGAGGCCGAGGCGGGCGGATCACGAAGTCAGGAGATCGAGACCATCCTGGCTAACACGGTGAAAACCCGTCTCTACTAAAAATACAAAAAATTAGCCGGGTGTGGTGGTGCGTGCCTGTAGTCCCAGCTGCTCGGAGACTGAGGCAGGAGAATGGTGTGAACCCAGGAGGCGGAGCTTGCAGTGAGCTGAGATGATGCCACTGCACTCCAGCCTGGGCGACAAAGTGAGACTCAGTCTCAAAAAAAAAAAAAAAATGTTAAGTTTTCATAAAATTGTGGGAGTAACCAACATTGGCCAAGCTGTCATTGTTTCAGTTAGCTACAAAATAAACAGATTATAGTCCGCTGACAGAAAACACATTCATTCAGCAAATTCTGGATGCCCACCATGTGCAGCCTCTATTACTTGAGTATGTAGAGCTGAAAGTAACAGACATAGTTTTCGTCTCTTACGGAGTTTGCAGACCAGTTGAAGAAACAACCAAGTAAACAGATATTACTAAATGGTGATGTACTGGCATGTAAATGTTAGTGGTTCCTAATGGATAGTTCCTCTAATTTAACTTAACCATCTTTATGATTTGAAAAATGATTTTATATTCTCTGATTGGTGTTAGGTTAAATCATGTAGGAGACTGGGGGACCCAGTTTGGCATGCTCATCGCTCACCTGCAAGATAAATTTCCAGATTATCTAACAGTTTCACCTCCTATTGGAGATCTTCAGGCCTTTTATAAGGTTTGATACCATTTATTTTATATTATTTGTGTGTTTCCATTAATCATAATTATCCATTTTCCTTAGGAAACTTAAAATGGTTTTTAAAGCTACTATGGAGTTAAGTGAAAGTTGCTAACAGCCTGAGTAATACATGTTTCTGTATAAGTGACACTCTCTTGAACTTAATTTTTTTTTAAATTTATAAAGAAAAGACATTTAATTCCCTCACAGTTCTGCAGTCTGTACAAGCATGGCGTTAGCATCTGCTCAGTTTCTGGGGAGGACTCAGGGAGCTTTTATTTATGGTGGAAGGCAAAATGGGAACAGATCAATTGATAAACATATAAAATTCGTTCACTTACACTGACAGGCCTTTTTGTTTAGTTTACTTACTTGAAAAACTGAATTCTTTTTTGTTCTGACATTCATTGCATTTGGTTGTGTGCCTTAGAAAGAGCCGTCCCCTACCTCCAGATTCATTGCATTTGGTTGTGTATGTAGAACCACTACTAGATACCCTACATTTGGTTGTATGTGTGGAAACAGCCATCCCCCACCTGTTAATATGTCATCTTTGCTTTGTTTATTGGCATATGTTAAAAATCAAATTCTAGGCCAGGTGCGGTGGCTCACGTCCATAATCCCAGCACTTTGAGAGGCTGAGGCAAGCAGATTGCTTGAGCTCAGGAGATTGAGACCAGCCTGAGCAACAAAGTGAGATCCCATCTCTACAAAAAATACAAAAATAACTAGCCAGGCATGGTGGTTCACACTTGTAGTTCCAGCTACTTGGGAGGCTGAGGCGGGAGAATCACTGGCGCCCAGGAGATCAAGGCTGCAGTGTGCCCTGATCATGCCAGTGTGCTCCAACCTGGGTGACAGAGCAAGACTGTATCTTAAAAAATAAAATTATATTAAAAAGTAAAAGTTTAAAAAAATGAATTCTACCACATTGAATTTAGAGGTTCATTAATCAGAATACATTATAGCACTTAAAATTTTTTGATGTTTAATTTTATGTATTTTGATATTATTAAATGTATGTAAAAACAATTTTAAAGACAAATTTTCGCATCATCCATAATTTTAAAATGCCCAACGTGATCAACTTTCTTTGACTTCTTGACTTATCTATATATCAACATGTATTAATCATTTGTGATTTTAACATAGTTTTTATATTATGTTTAATATTGCAAACTTTTGTGTGTTACTTTATGACTGCATATTTTGTTGGATCAGTGTACCAATGTTTACATTAATCCTTTATTGAATTTTTTTCTATTTTAGAGATGTTTTTATTCAGTAAATATCTTTGTACACATGGATTTTTTTCCCTTTTAAAAAATTATTTCCTGGCTGGGTTCAGGTGTGATTACAGGCTCACACCTGTAATCCCAACATTTTGTCAGGCCAAGCTGGGCAAAATGCTTGAGCCTAGGAGTTTGAGGCCAGTCTGGGCAACATGGCAAAACCTCATCTCTACAAAAAAAAAAAAAGTTAGCCAGGCATGTTGGCATACATCTGTAATCTCAGCTACTTGGGAGGCTAAGGTGGGAGTGAGTATCACTTGAGCCCAGGGAGCTCAAGGCTGCAGTGAGCTGTGATCACACCATTGCACTATACAGCCTGGGCAACAGAGCGAGACCCTGTCTCAAAAAAAATTTATTTCTTCAAAAATTAAAAATTAAAAATTAAAAAATTTCCCTATGGGCCAGGTGCAGTGGCTTATGCCTGTAATCCTAGCACTTTGGGAGGCCAAGGCAGGCAGATCACTTGAGTCCAGGAGTTCAAGACCAGCCTGGACAATGTGGAGAGACCCTGTCTCTACATAAAATACAAAAAAATTAGCCAGGCACACTCCTATAGTTCCAGCTACTCCGGAGGCAGAGGTGGGAGGATCACCCAAGCCTGGCAAGGTTAAGGCTGCATTGAGCTGTGAACTTACTACTGCATTCCATCCTCAGTGGCAGAGTGAGACCCTGTCTTTAAAAAAAAAAAAAAAAAAAAAAATTCCTTATGGTAGAAGGATCATAAAGATCATAATTTCCTCTCAAATATTTTGATTAATAAATTTATTTTAATGTGAAATGCATGTTTTCTGTTAGTTTAAATTCTTAGGCATTTTCTTTATGACGGAGAACCTTTTAAGAATAGGATTCCTATATTAAAAAGCAAATATTTGTGGGGATTTTGTTTTTGTTTGCTTCATTTTACTTTCGGTAAATTTTTTCTGTGGAAAATAAGCTAAATATTTACTGGCATGAGACTGGAAAAGTAATGTTATAAACATCTTTTGGAGTTCTGCACTTTGAATATAATGAAGCAGATCTATTAATGCAAGAAATTGTTTGTATAAATAAATTGCTGAAATTTACAAACTACAGTAAAGAAAAGCCATTTCCAATTTTTGATAAAACATATATGTGTATTTGCAAAGAAATATCTAGATTTGTTCACTAAATGTTAACACCGGTTAATTTGAGGTGAGAGTAATTATTTTTAAGTAAGTATTGCTTTCAAAATAGAAATAAAACAATGAAAGCAACTTTCTTTTTAGTTAAAAAAATAGTAAGTTAGCCAGGCATGGTGGCTCACACCTGTAATCCCAGCACTTTGGGAGGCCCACGTGGGCAGATCACTTGAGGTCAGGAATTCAAGACCAGCCTGGCCAACATGGTGAAATCCTGTCTCTACTGACAATACACAAATTAGCCGAGTGTGATGGCGTGTGCCTATAATCCCAGCTATTTGGGGGCTGACGCGTGAAAATCGCTTGAACCCGGGACACGGAGGTTGCAGTGAGCTGAAATCATGCCACTCCAGTCCACTCCAGCCTGGGAGACAGAGTGAGACTCTGTCTCAAAAAAAAAAAGAAAAAAAGAAAATTCATTCAGGACCACATCCAAAATGGAGATTGGAACACAGAAGATTCAGTCCTACCTGTTAGCTATTCTGTACTAACTCTTCTTGAACACAAAAGTATTAGCTGAAGTAGACTTTTGTGAATTGGAAAAGTGTAAAGAAAACTGTGGTGAGATTTTTGTACTTTTCAAGAGAAATGATTTCAGAGTTCTTTGGCATGTTCATTTGTAACAGTATTGTCAACTATTGAGGGAGAGCACTTGTTCTGGTGTTCTGAGTTTGTACTTTCTCACTGTGTTTGTGTAGAAATGTGTAAGTTCTTTTTCTAGAAATACAGGATTAGATCTTTTTACAAACCTTTCTTTTTAAAATATATATACACACAGGAATCTAAGAAGAGGTTTGATACTGAGGAGGAATTTAAGAAGCGAGCATATCAGTGTGTAGTTCTGCTCCAGGGTAAAAACCCAGATATTACAAAAGCTTGGAAGCTTATCTGTGATGTCTCCCGCCAAGGTGAGTTTCTGGGCTTTGTTCCTTCATCCAGCAAATACTATGCATATCATTTCCTTGAGTCTTCATTTTGATTTGACTCTGAATGATATTTTAACCTTATGAGGACAGGCAAATGGATTTTTTCTTAAATGTATTTCTGAAACAACTAATAAATTTTGAACCTGCCATAGGACAGGCAGGTTCAAATTTTAACTTTCTTAGAAGTCAACAAAAATTAATTAGAAAATAAAGTGGAAAATAAAAAGAAATCTTATTCATAGTAGCAACAAAACCTATAAAACAGGAGCACTTAGGAATGAATTTATTCAGAAATGTATAGGACCAAAATGATGAGAAGTACACACTGAGATGTAATGGAATGTTCGGATAGAGTGCTGTGCCCAGCTCCCTCAGTCTCCACATTTATTTATGGTTTTAAGTCAATTTCAAGTTTTCTAACTTGACATAATAGTTTTAAAGGTTTCTTTGAAGAGTAAATGGGTAAAGAACAATCAGTAAATCTTTGAAAAAGACGACTAATGATGACTGGCTTGCAGCACTAGGTAATAAAATGTTTTATAATTACGATAATTAATACTATGTCACTGATGTATTGCTACATAGACAGGTAAGTGGTTTAAATCAGGAGAAACCACAAGAAAATTCAGTAAATATTTGATCACTAGATAGGAAGAATTTTTTTTTCCTTCTTATTTACATTTTTTTAAGAATTAATTTTTAAAAAGTTATACAAGAAGGACATGTTCCTTATATAAAAAAGTAAATGTAGGCCGGGCGCAGTGGCTCACACCTATAATCCTAGCACTCTGGGAGGCCGAGGCAGGTGGATCACCTGAGGTCAGGAGTTCAAGACCAGCCTGGTCAGCATGGTGAAACCCCGTCTCTACCAAAAATACAAAAATTAGCTGGGTGTGGTGGCACATGCCTGTAGTCTCAGCTACTCAGGGGACTGAGGCAGAAGAATCACTTGAACCCGGGAGGCAGAGGTTGCAGTGAGCTGAGATCGCGCCACTGTACTCCAGCCTGGGTGACAGAGCGAGACTCTATCTCAAAAAGTAATAAAAAGAAAGTAAATGTAGACAGGAGAAAAATAAAATTATAGTCCCACGATTGTTAATATTTTGATGTGTATCTTACCATATTCTTTCCCTTTTTTCAAAACGACAGCATGTATATAATGTTCTATATCATACATTTATGTAATTAATTTCCCTTTAATATATTTATTAATAAATTTATTTCAATATAGGATGCATGTTTCTTGTTTTTAAAAAATTCTTATGCATTTTATTTGGTGGCATTTTATTTTTTTTCCTTAGAGTTTAATAAAATCTATGATGCATTGGACGTCTCTTTAATAGAGAGAGGGGAATCCTTCTATCAAGATAGGATGAATGATATTGTACAGGAATTTGAAGATAGAGGTAGGCACTCTTCTTTTAACTTTTTCTTATGGAAATTTTCAAACATAGACAAAAGTGGATAGAATTTATAGTAATGCCAGCTTCACATACTCATCGTCCAATTTCAACAATTATGGGTACTGACCAACCTTATTGTATCTACACATTCTTACACTGCTTCCATCATATCATTCCATCTATAATGACTTTGGTATATGTCTCTGAAAGAACAGTCCCTTCTTTCTGCCCTAAAACCACAATGTCGTTATTGACAAGAAATATATATATATATATATATAATTTTTTTTTTTTTAACAGTCTTGCTATGTTGCCTAGGCTGGTATGGAACTCTTAGCCTCAAGTGATCCACGGCGGCCTCCCAAGTGCTGGGATTATAGGCATGAACTACCATACCCAGCCAATAATAATTTCTTAATACCATTAAATAGAGTTCAAATTTCCCAGGTTGATTCATGAATTTTTTTTTTTTTTCTTGAAACAGAGTCTTACTCTGTCGCCCAGGCTAGAGTGCAGTGGAGTGATCTCAGCTGACTGCAACCTCCGTCTCCTGGGTTCAAGCAGTTCTTCTGCCTCAGCCTTCTATGTAGCTGGAATTACATGCGTGCACCACCACACCCAGTGAATTTTTGTGTTTTTAATGGAGACGAGGTTACACCATGTTGGCTGGGCTGGTCTTGAACTCCTGACCTCAGTGATCCACCCGCCTCAGCCTCCCAAAGTGTTGGATTCATGTTTTTTTTTTTTTAAATCATTTTTTCAAAGTCTGCATATAACATTTGTTTGATATGTATCTTAAGTTCTGTAACTCTGAGGTTTCTCCCTCTTTTTAAATTTATTTTATTGTTGAAGAAACTGGGCCATTTGTCCTAAAGAATTTCCCATATGGAACTGTTTAGCATAATTCCTTGTGTTTCTCTAAAGAGGCTTCATTAGATTCTGATTTATGTTTTATTCCTTTTTTTGTTGTTTTCTTTTAGTTGCAAGAACGCAGGCAATGAGGTGGTGTCTGGTTGTCTTTTTGTCATATTAAGATTGATTAGTGAGTTCAAGTATTGTCAGCTGGATCTGTCCAGAAATTTCCCCATCAGACTTCTTTATTGGTTTTATTAGCTATTTATAACCATGACTTTGATCCATCACTTCATTGGAGGTTAGGAAATGGTAGTGTTCTGTCATTCTTTCTCTATTTGTTACTTGGGATTCTCTTATGCTGAACTTTGTTACAAATTATTTTGGTTATCCTCAGGTATAATAAGACAGGTAGGGTAGTAGAAGTGCTTCTTTTTTTCTTCTTCTTCTTCATCAATTGCAGAATAATAGGTTTGTTTCTTAGCATCTCAAAGTGAGTTGTTTGATTTTAACCTTATTGGTTGGGCTTTTAATGTGTTTTATATTTTTCAATCAGTTGTCTTTATAATTTTTGTAATGCTCAAATTGTCCCATTTTGGCTAAGTAACTTCATATTTTTTGTTGTGGTTTTGTTTTTTTTCAACCCTTTTGGTAGTTACTTAATTGCTTTCTGGTGTACAATATTCCAGGCCCATTTTGTACATTTCCTGCCTCAGACCTGAAATCAACCATATCTCTATGGAAGCCTGTTTCCTTGAATGGAAGTAGTATTTTAATAACAGTCTAGGGCCTAGGGACCATACTTTTTAAGATGATAAAATTTTGGCTAGGTGCAGCGGCTCATGCCTGTAAGCACAGCACTTGGAGAGGCTGAGGCAGGAGGACCTCTTGAGGCCAGGAGTTTGAGACCAGCCTGGGCAACATAGCAGGACCCTTTTTCTACCAAAAAATTAACGAAAGAAATAGTTGGGCGTGGTGATGCATGCCTGTAGTTCTAGCTATGCTTGAGCCCAGGCATTTGAGGTTACAGTGAGCTATGCTTACACCACTGCACTACAGCCTGGGCAACAGAATGGGGCTCTGTCTCTGGAAAAAAAAAAAAAAAAACCATGAGAGAGAGGTCAAACACAGTAGCTCGTGACTGTAATCTCAGCACTTTGGGAGGCCGAAGTAGGAGAATCACTTGAGCCCAGGAGTTTAAGGCCAGCCTGGGCAACAAGGTGTGAGACCCTCTCTCTACAAATTAAAAAATTAGCCAGGTGAGGCTGGGTGTGGTGGCTCACAGCTGTAATCCCAGCACTTTAGGAGGCCAAGGCGAGAGAATCACAAGGACAGGAGATCAAGACCATCCTGACCAACATGGTGAAACCGCATCTCTACTAAAATACAAAAAATTAGCTGGTGTGACGCGCACCTATAGTCCCAGCTACTCAGGAGGCTGAGGCGGGGGAATCGCTTGAACCAGGGAGGTGGAGAGTGCAGTGAGCCGAGATTGTGCCACTGCACTCCAGCCTGGCGACAGAGTGAGATTCCATCTCAAAAAAAAAAAAATTAGCCAGGTGTGATTGTGCATTCCTATGGTCACAGCTTCACGAGAGGCTGAGGCAGGAGGATGGCTTGAGCCCAGGAGGTCTAGGCCACAGTGAACATGTTCACACCACTGCACTCCAGCCTGGATGGCAGAGCAAGACCCTGTCTCAAAATAAATAAATGCAATTTTTAAAATATTTATTTTATGAGAAAATAGGTACAGAGAAGTTAGTAGCTTCCCAGGGTGACATAGCTAATAAGTTATATGTCTGAGATTCAAACTTAGCCAGTCTGGCTTCAAAGCTTGTGTTTTTAACTACTATTTTATACTGCCTTTACATTACCAAGCCTCAATTTTCTAAACTGTAAGAAAGCAGAGAGTTATTTACTACATAGGGTTATTTTGAAGGTTAAATTTAAGGACTTAGCGTAATATTGGCACATAGTAGCACTCTTATATAGCTGCTACTGTTACCATGTTCTTCCTGTACCTTCTTGCATCCAATAATTTTGTCTTTTTCATCGTGAGTGTATGAACATGGATTTAATTTTTCTTCCTACTTCTCATTCCAAATGCCAAGTCCTGCCATGTTTGTTTTGTGGACCTTGAAACAGTGTCAACTACTATTCAGCACATTGTTAGAGATCAGTATAAGAATTGCATCTTTCTCCAAGAGGAAGGTTATGGCTCCAGCTTGAAAGCAAAGCACAGAAGTTTTCGTGTTCTGGGCCTACCTAGCTGATGGGCTCCAACTAAAGAGTTTGGGAGGCCAGGCATGGTGGCTCACACCTGTAATCCCAGTACCTGGGGAGGCACAAGCAGGAGAATCACTTGAGCCCAGGAGTTTGAGACTGACCTGGGCAATGTAGCAAGACTGTTTGTCAAAAAAAAAAAAAAAAAAAAAAAAAAGCATTTGGGAGCCAAGTTTAGTGTAAGTCTGGAAAACTGCCAGAACGTCTGACCTGTGCCCTGAGTGTCCAGGCAACCTTGATGGTGAACCTTTTCCAAGGCTTGTAACAGATCATGGTGAGGAAAAAATACGTGATTTCTTTAGCTCTCTAATAAATACGGTTTAAAATATTCTTAGAATAACTAAATATTTATATAGTAGAATGAGTAAGCCTTCATTTTCCTTCAGGGTTCTTTTAACTTTATTAATGAAGTTTTTTTTTGCCCCCTAGGATTTGTGCAGGTGGATGATGGCAGAAAGATTGTGTTTGTCCCAGGGTGTTCCATACCATTAACCATAGTAAAATCAGATGGAGGTTATACCTATGATACATCTGACCTGGCTGCTATTAAACAAAGACTATCTGAGGAAAAAGCAGATATGATCATCTATGTGGTGGACAGTGGACAAGTGAGTTTGTAGATTTTGTAGATTTGTATGTATTTTACATTGTCTGATTGGAGGTAAGACAGTATGGTGAGGTTGGTGACATTTGACACTGGATGACTATAAATTTTCCCCAAAGACTAAGATTCAGGACATCAATATAGCATAGAAGAAAGAAAGGGTTTGGGCCTTGCGCAGTGGCTCAAGCCTGTAATCCCAGCACTTTGGGAGGCCGAGATGGGCGGATCACGAGGTCAGGAGATCGAGACCATCCTAGCTAACACGGTGAAACCCCGTCTCTACTTAAAAATACAAAAAGAAAAAACTAACTGGGCGAGGTGGCGGACGCCTGTAGTCCCAGCTACTGGGGAGGCTGAGGCAGGAGAATGGCGTAAACCCAGGAGGCGGAGCTTGCAGTGAGCTGAGATCCAGCCACTGCACTCCTGCCTGGGCGACAGAGCAAGACTCTGTCTCAAAAAAAAAAAAAAAAAAAGTAAGAAAGGGTTTGGACCCAGCCACACTGGACACTTCCTAGTTTTCCAGCTTGCCACCACAAACTGGAGAAGGTTGTTACTCCTCTGAACCTCCAGCAATTGTTCCTATCAGTAAGGTTGTTGTGAGACCTAAAATGTAATAGAAGTTTCTGCATGTGACCCTGTTCTTCATTTAGTTGCTTTTAAAAACGTTTGAACATAGTAGAAAACATAACAGTGTTGCTCTTAGTGTTTCTCATATATAGGGAATAAAAGAAGAGGTTTTATAATAACACTTGTCTCACAAGATTTATGAGCAATTTGAATTTTACAGATCTATTCCTAAGCAAAAGCGCCTTAAGTCTTTTTTTTTTTTTCTTAAAGAAGACTAGCAAGTAACTTTCCGTTTCTGTTGATTTGTAGTCTGTGCACTTCCAGACAATATTTGCTGCTGCTCAAATGATTGGTTGGTATGACCCTAAAGTAACTCGAGTCTTCCATGCTGGATTTGGTGTGGTGCTAGGGGAAGACAAGTAAGTCTGGAAAATCCGAAGATGGTAATGATGTACTTGGTCCCCACATTTACTTGGAAGAGGCTACTTTTCATCTGATACCATATTAGAAATAAGAAAGTCCACAGTTTTCTTTAGTCCACATAAGCTATAATGGTGTAAATCCAGCTGAGTGATCTTGTGTCTATATCATCACTGCCGGAGAATGTAGCCTTTTAGGTAGATAGTATGTACAAAGTTTAGTGAAAACCAGACTGTAGACCTAATAGATTATATATAAGGGGTTTCCTCTCCCACAAATCTAAATTATAAAATCTATTACTGTACCTGCTCAGATTTCAGACACTAACAATATAGCTTATGCATTTTATAAATGTTTTTGTTTTTTCCTTCAAAGTTGAACATAGGCAAAAGGTATAAGTTATTGAGATTCCTGGCCGGGCGCGGTGGCTCAAGCCTGTAATCCCAGCACTTTGGGAGGCCGAGACGGGCGAATCACGAGGTCAGGAGATCGAGACCATCCTGGTTAACACGGTGAAACCTCGTCTCTACTAAAAATACAAAAAACTAGCCGGGCGAGGTGGCGGGCGCCTGTAGTCCCAGCTACTCGGGAGACTGAGGCAGGAGAATGGCGTAAACCCGGGAGGCGGAGCTTGCAGTGAGCTGAGATCTGGCCACTGTACTCCAACCTGGGCGGCAGAGCGAGACTCCGTCTCAAAAAAAAAAAAAAAAAAAAAAGAGATTCCAATTAAGTTTTAAGATTCACTGGTTTTGTTTTTATGTTCTCTCCAAAAATATTGTTTATTGAGAACTATAAATATTCATACTTTCAGCTTTTCTATTTTCTAATTTTTTAATATTCTCAATATTTGTAAAATAAAAAGGTAAATACAACCGTGTTTCGATGCAGTAGTCCTCAATTCAAAGGCACAGCATTTTTCATATTTTAACCTCTGGTATTCACTGGTGTCTTAGGATCACTTACCAAAAATCTGTGGCATCTTCGATTTGGTGACAAAGCCTAAATATTTCCATCCTACAAAGGTGCTAATGCTTCTAAAAACCACGTGAAGTAGCTCAAGATGTTTGTCCAGCCAATGTACAAAAGCCCTAATTGAACATGTAAAAGATTAGATGTGTTAAGGTATTATCTTAGATACAGATTATGTGGAGCTCAAAGACCTTGTTGGAAACAACATTTTCTAATTGTGTTACTTCTCCGCGGATCTGCACTTTTTTGAAATCAAAAGACACTAAGGGCCGGGCACAGTGGCTCTCATGCCTGTAATTCCAGCACTTTAGGAGGCCAATGCTGGAGGATTGCGTGAACCTAGGAGTTGAAGACCAACCTGGGCAACATGGTGAAACCCCATATCTGCCAAAAAAAAAAAAAAAAGAAAGGAAACTTAGCTGGGCATAGTGGCATGCACCTGTAATCCCAGCTGAGGATTACTTGAGCGTCAGACATGGAAGTTACAGTGAGGCGAGATCACATCATTGGGCTCCAGCCTGGGTGACAGAGTGAGACTCTGTCTCAAAAACAAAAAGAACAACAAAGAAGACACTAAGTCCTTATTATAGTGTTTATGGACATAAAGTTTTTTAAAACAAACCAGTAAGTTGAACATTACTTAACAGTATCTTAGTTTCTTAACGGTTGGTTTTTTGGACATGTAGATGATATTCCGACACTTGCTTAAAATTACTCACTAGTGCTCATATGGCATTGAATTCATTTGTCATATAGTGGCTACAGGATTCTTGATAATTTTTAAAGTTTTTCTGCACTCAGCATCATGTAATTACAGCATCCTATCCCCTTTTTTTTTTTTTTTTTAAATTTTGGGCCAGGCGCAGTGGCTCACACCTGTAGTCCCAGCACTTTGGGAGGCCGAGGTGGGTGGATCATGAGGTCAGGAGTTGAGACCAGCCTGGCCAACATAGTGAAACCCCGTCTCTACTAAAAATACAAAAATTAGCTAGGCATGGTGGCAAGCGCCTGTAGTCCCAGCTACTCTGGAGGCTGAGGTAGGAGAATGCTTTGAACCTGGGAGGCGGAGGTTGCAGTAAGCCAAGATTACACCATTGCGCTCCAGCCTGGGTGACAGGGTGAGACTCCATCTCAAAAGAAACAAATTTGTTTGTTTTGTTTGGTTTTGAGATAGGGTCTCACTTTGTCACCTAGGCTGGAGTGCAGTGGCATGATCACAGCTCACTGCAGCCTCAACTTTCCAGGTTTACATGATCCTCCTGCCTCAGCCTTCCGAGTAGCTGAGACTATAGGTGCGCACCACTACACTTGGCAAATTTTTTCCATTTTTTGTAGAGACAGGGTCTCACTATGTTGCCCAGTCTGGTCTCACTGGGCTCAAGTAACCTCCTATCTTGATCTCCCAAAGTGCTGGGATTACAGACATGAACCACCACGTCCAGCCCATTTTTCTTTTAAGGGTAATTTAAATGATAGTTCACCAGTGGCAACTTCCCATATTTTAAATATTTATCTCAAAATGCTCATAGAGGGCCTGGCGTGGTGGCTCACGCCCGTAATCCCAGCACTTTGGTGGGCCAAGGCAGGCAGACCACAAGGTCAGGAGATCGAGACCATCCTGGCTAACATGGTGAAACCTGGTCTCACTAAAAATACAGAAAATTAGCTGGGCATGGTGGCGGGCGCCTGTAGTCCCAGCTACTTGGGAGGCTGAGGCAGGAGAATGGTGTGAACCCGGGAGGCGGAGCTTGCAGTGAGCTGAGATTGTGCCACTGCACTCCAGCCTGAGAGACAGAGTGAGACTCTGCCTCAAAAAAAAAAAAAAAAAAAAAAATGCTCACAGAGGGGGATGGGACTTAAAAAAAGGTTTATTAGTTTTTTTAATGCTTACAGATTGTGCTATTTTTAAATGACATTTTCTGTTTTAATTTTTTGAGTGATAAAAAAATTTTATTTCAACATCTTCCTGCTATTCCTTGTATATCTGTTTATTGAGTATGTGCTGTGCATGGTGTTGGTTGGATGCTGCACAATGTGTACACACAGATACACAGAACATGACCTCCTCTCTGAAGGAGGCTATCATCTAGAGCAGAACAGTTTCCTGTGGAGCTTGTGAAAATACACATGAAAGGCCTGCTGTGGGAGTTGCTGACTTATTAGGTCTAAAGTGGGTATTAGTCATCTGTGTTTTTTTTTAAAGCTCTCTTGGTATTCAGATATGCATCCCTCATTGTAGAGCCACTAGTCAGAACAGACCAACACAAAAACAAAAATTCAAGGCAGGCACAGGTAGGGAGTAACTGAAAGGAACAGTAATTGCAAAGTTGAAACATTAAGGAAGGTTTTCTTTAGCATTTTGAACTGGTCTTCATGATGAGTTTCATTTTATCAGAAATTTGAAAGTTGGACACTTGAGTGTATGGCATAAAGCTATGGAAATATATAATGCATTTGTGGGATAATAAAGGAGTTTTAATTCTGTATAAGCAGAATTTTACAGGGCAAGTAGATTCTTGCTTAGGCAAGCTCTGGAAATAAAACTTTAACAGAAAGTAGCACATTCATTTTGGTACTCTTTGTGTTAGAAAAGCATGCTTCATTGTTAATTTTTGAGAGATTTTTTAACCCCCCTCCCCCCAAAAAAAGGAAAATGATATTATATCCTTGGTGTTATGTAAACTTTTTTGTTTAATAGGTATAATTCAATTTTCTCAAAATGCTTTTTTAACAGCAGCTGCCCAGGGCAGTGCTTATTAGTCCTTTTGCTGTATCCATAGTGATTCTGATTGCAGTAGATCTGAACAGGACCCTAGCATCCTGGGGTTTTTTCTCTTTTTTCTTTTCTTTTCTTTTCTTTTTTTTTTTAAAGCAACTGGGCCAGGTGCAGTGTCTCCAGCCTGTAATCCCAACACTTTGAGAGGCTGAGGTGGGAGGATCACTTGAGACCAGGAGTTTGATAGGAGCCTGGGCAGCATAGCGAGAAGATACCATCTCTACAAAAAATAAAAATTAAAAAATTAACCTGGTGTGGTGACTCGCACCTATAGAATTAGCTACTTGGCAGGGTAAGGTAGAAGAATTACTTAATCCTAGGAGTTCAAGGTTACAGTGAGCTGTGGTCATATTACTTCACTCCAGCCTGGGTGACAGAGCAAGACCCTGTCTCTAAAAATAAATGAGTGAATGAAGCAAGCAAACAACTGGCTGCTCAAACATCTTTTTTAAACCTTGCCAGGCGATTCTGGTATGAATCAAGGCTTGGTTACCACTGAACAAGAGGAATTAGTATACAGAGAAATTCAAGTGAGATTTCATCAAAGAATTTCCTGACTTTCCCAGCAATTCTAGAAACATATATTTTGATTAGTAATTTTTCTAAAAAGGTGAAACATCTAAGCCAAACTTTGTATTCCAAGAAAGTGAACAAATGAACAAATACCTTCTTTCTCTGTTAGGAAATTTATTGAAGGTAAATATGTAGAGAGAACTGTTGAGGGCTAGAGCATTGGATGCTTTGCATTGAGGGCTAGAGATGAAAAGCACTTGAAAGCACAGTGTTTCATTTAGTACTCTCCTTGCTTGATGACTGGCATAAGGCATTGTTAACATTGGCATCAACCCTCTCTTAATAGTTCTCAGGGGCAACATATACCTTAGAGATTTGAAACATATGTTGAAGTTTGTGGTCAGGTCTCTCAAACCTTCATTTTCAAAGATTTCTAAGTTGAAAAGTCTGTTTCAAAATCTGATTGAGGGTTTTACATTTTTTAGGAAAAAGTTTAAAACACGTGCGGGTGAAACAGTGCGCCTCATGGACCTTATGGGAGAAGGACTAAAACGATCCATGGACAAGTTGAAGGAAAAAGAAAGAGACAAGGTAATCCCAAGCCTTATTGGCATAATGTGTATCAAGCATTGTGATTTTTCATTTTTGTTTTTGTTGAGAGAACTGAGGAGAATTATAAGGAGTCAGTCCCACCTAGGACAAGGCTTATATTGCTCTGACTTTATTGCACAGTAAGTTTATCTTGTGAATTGCTGAGCATTTATTTAGAAAATATAGTTCTTGGCAATTAAAAAAGACCTTGACGTTTTCCTCCTTTGTTAATGTAGCTTAGTATCTGTGCTGCTTAACAGCAGTTCCCAGTGATGGGAGAATATTGCAGACTGAATGGGTTTGATTCTTCGGCTCACATCAGAGTCTACATGTGCCGTGCTCCTTCTTTGGAGCATTTGTAGAGTGGTCATAGCAGTCAGTTCTTGTCACCCAAGGCCATTGATGAACCTTCAGAGCAGGCAACATGATGGCCTTTCATAGCTCCGTTAGAAAAGACTGTGGTTCAGTTTGTGTGGAATTTGGAGGAATGAAAAAGAAGAGTCAACAAGAACTTTTTTTTTTTTTTTTTAAGTTTAGAACAGTAGAGAGGTCACGCATACCTGAGACTGGGTAATTTATAAAAGAGATTTAATTGGCTCTTGGTTCTTCTGGCTGTAGGAGCATGGCACCAACATCAGTTTGCTTCTGGGGAGGCCTCAGGGAACTTTTATTCATGGGGGAAGGTAAAGGGAAAGCAGGCACTTCACATGGCTAAAGCAGGAGCAAGAGAGAGAGGGTAGGGGGAGGAGGTACCACACACTTAAATGACCAGATCTCACAAGAACTCTATCACCAAGACAGCACCAAGCCATAAGGAATCTGCCCCCATGGTCCAGCTAAATCACTGGTCTAGGCATATCTGGCACAGTCAGATGAAAAGTGGAAAGTTAGGCCGGCGCAGTGGCTCACACCTGTAATCCCAGCACTTTGGGAAGCTGAGGCGGGTGGATCACGAGGTCAGGAGTTCAAGACCAGCCTGGCCAAGATGCTGAAACCCCGTGTCTACTAAATATACGAAAATCAGCTGGGTGTGGTGGCACGTGCCTGTAATCCTAGCTACTTTGGAGGCTGAGGCAGGAGAATCGCTTAAACCTTAAAGAGGTTGCAGTGAGCCAAGATCAAGCCACTGTACTCCAGCCTGGGCGACAGAGCAAGACTTTGTCTCAAAAAGAAAAGTGGGAAATTTAGTCATCTAGCTGTTTGTTAGTCTGCCTGATGACAAAAATTGCTTTGACTCTTTTTAACCACCCCAGCTAGTATTTTTTTAAGTTAATTTTAAATGTGTAGGGTAAAATGCACAGCTTAATAAATTTTTACATATATATGCCTTAGAACACAAGATATATTTCCATCACCCCAGAAATTTTCCTATCACCATAAATCACTTTTGCTTATTCTGGAATTTCATATAAATGAAATCACATAGTATGTGCCCTTTTCCATGTGCATCAGTAGTTCGTATGTTTTCGGTTTTGTTTTGGTTTTGAGACAGAGTCTCACTCTGTCACTCAGGCTGGAGTGCAGTGGCAAGATCATGACTCACCGCACCTTGACCTCCTGGGCTCAAGTGATCCTTCTATCTCAGCCTCCCGGGTAGCTAGGACTATAGGCACCCACTGCCATACCTGGCTAATTTTTGTATTTTTTGTAGAGATGGGGTTTTGCCATGTTGCCGAGGCTGGAACTCCTGGGCTCAAGCAATCCACCCACCTTGCCCTCCCAAAGTGCTAAGATTACAGGCATAAGCCACCACACCCAGCTGTAGTTCATTTGTTTTTATTGCTGCATGATATTCTGATATATGAAGGTGCCACATTTTGTTTATCCATTCTCCTATTGATGGACATTAGGATTATTTCCAGTTGTTGGCTGTTCTGAATACAAAGGTATTGTGAACATTGTTGTTCACGCTCTTTTAGAGGTACATGTGCTTTTTCTTTTGGATATATATCTAGGAATGGCATTGCTGGGTTGTAGGGTTGTCTTATGCTTAACTTTATTAAAAATTGCCAAGGAGGGCCAGGTGCGGTTGCTCACGCCTGTAATCCCAGCACTTTGGGAGGCCGAGGCGGGTGGATCACGAGGTCAGGAGATCGAGACCATCCTGGTGAACATGGTGAAACCCCGTCTCTACTAAAAATACAAAAAAATTAGCCGGGCATGGTGGCGGGTACCTGTAGCCCCAGCTACTGGGGAGGCTGAGGTAGGAGAATGGCGTGGACCCGGGAGGCGGAGCTTGCAGTGAGCTGAGATCGCGCCACTGCACTCCAGCCTGGGTGACAGAGCGAGACTCTGTCTCAAAAAAAAAAAAAAAAAAAATTGCCAAGGAGAAAGTGGTGACTGTTGTATACTCCCACTACTAACATATGAGAGTTTCATTGCACCATATGTTTACCAACATTGATGTATTAGTCAGGGTTCTCTAGAGGGACAGAATAGGATAGATATATATAAAGGGACGTTTATTAAGTATTACACAATAACAAGGTCCCACAATAGGCTCTCTGCAAGCTGAAGATCAAGGAGTCCCAAAACTGAAGAACTTGGAGTCAGATGTTTGAATGTTTGAGGGCAGGAAGCATCCAGCACAGGAGAAAGATGTAGGCTGAGAAGCTAGGCTAGTCTCTTCTTTTTTTTTCTCCCTGCTTTATATTCACTGGCAGCTGATTAGATGGTGCCCACCCAATTAAGGTTGGGTCTGCCTTTCCCAGCCCATGGACTGAAATGTTAATCTCCTTGGCAACACTCTCACAGACACACCTAGGATCAATACTTTGTACCCTTCAGTCCAATCAAGTTGACATATTAACCATCACAATTGGTTTAGTCAGTGTTTTTTATTTTAGCTTTTCTGGTGAGTGCATAGTGACTTATTGTGGTTAAAATTTTCATTCCTCTGATGAATAATGATATTGACGATACTGACTACCTTTCCTCCCTCCCTCCCTTCCTTCCTTGTTCTTTTCTTTTCTTTTCTTTTCTCTCTTCTTTTTTCTTTTCTTTTCTTTCTTTTCTTTCTAAAGTCTCACTCTGTCACCCAGGCTGGAGTGCAGTGGCATGATCTTGGCTCCCTGCAACCTCCATCTCCCGGGTTCAAGCAATTCTCCTGCGTCAGCCTCCCGAGTAGCTGGGACTACAGGCACATGCCAACACACCAAGCTAATTGTTGTATCGTTTGTAGAGATGAGGTTTCGCCATGTTGGCCAGGCGAGTCTCAAACCCCTGGACTCAGCAATCTGCCTGCCTCAGGCTCTCAAAGTGCTGGGATTATAGGCATGAGCCACCGTGCCCAGCCTGACTGCCTTTTCTTAGGCTTATTGGTCATCTAGATAATCTTCTCTTGTGAAGAGTCTTAACTCTTTTGCCCATTTATCATTATTATTATTATTTTGCATTAGACAATCAGTACTTACATTTATCTATATATTTTTGCCCTTTCCTGCAGTTTTTTTGCTTACACCTGGGGTGGTTTTTCCACAATCTGAAGGTCTTTATTCTTTTACCACAAGTCTGCTGGGGCGACAGATTCTTTCAGAATTTTTGTTTGTCCAAAAATGTCTTTATGTTGCCTTCAGTTTTGAACAATGTTTTTATTGGGTATAGAATTCTAGTTTGGCAGCTGTTTTCTTTCAGCAATTTTAGAGATGATATTCCACAGAACTGGAGAGGACCAGTAGGGCGGGGGGAAGGAAATAAATAAAAATGATATTCCATTGTCTTCCAGCTACCATAGTTTCCTTCGAAAATCAGTTGTAAGTTTCATTGTTTCTCCTTTGAAAGTATGCATCTTGCCGGGCGCGGTGGCTCACACCTGTAATCCCAGCACTTTGGGAGGCTGAGGTGGGCAGATCACGAGGTCAGGAGATCGAGACCATCCTGGCTAACACGGTGAAACCCCGTCTCTACTAAAAATGCAAAAAATTAGCCGGGCGAGGCGGCGGGCGCCTGTAGTCCCAGCTACTCGGGAGGCTGAGGCAGGAGAATGGCGTGAACCCGGGAGGCGGAGCTTGCAGTGAGCCGAGATCGCGCCATTGCACTCCAGCCTGGGCGACTAAGCGAGACTCTGTCTCAAAAAAAAAAAAAAAAAAGAAAAAAAAGAAAGTATGCATCTTTTTCTCAGCCTTTTTTTAGTGTTTTTCTTAAGCTTTATTTTTAGTATTTTGACTAAGAAATGCCTAAGTGTGGTTTAGGGAGTCATTTTTCTTTTTACCCTCTGGAGGGCTGCCGAACTTCCTAAATCTGTGAGTTGAGTTCTTTCATCAGGTTAGGAAAATTCTTGGCCATGTCTCTTCAAATATTACTACTTTTCGTCATTCTGTTATCTTTGGTACTCTAAGTACATATGTTAGAACTTTGTATCTCATGTGTTTCTTATGCTCTAATTCATTTTTTTCTCTTTGCTTTATTTTGGGTATTTTCTGCTTCAGATATTATATTTTGGTATTCTATGTTTAAGGTATTTTTTGAAACGTTTCATCTTTTCTTCCAGTTTTCTTATTCTTTTCCTTTTAATTTTTTGAACATGTTAATCATACTTTTCTTTAAACATTTTAAAACAGTTTAGACATAAAAAGCTTGCGAGATAGTATGAAGAATTTTATATATTTCATTTAGTATCCCCAGATACTAATATCTTTCATAGCTATATAGTATGATTATCAAAATCAGGAAATTAACATTGATATAATACCATTAACTAATCTGCAGTCCTTATTCTGGTTTCACAGTTGGTCTCACTCATGTCCTTTTTCTAGCCTAAGATCCAGTCCAGGATAACATGTTACATTTAGTTATCATGTCTCCTTTATCTTTAATCTGGGCAGTTAGTTCCTTGGTCTGTCTTTGACTTTCATGACCTCGACACTTCTGAAGTCTGCTGGTCAGTTAGTTTTTTTGGAATATCACTTAGTTGGATTTGTCTGATATTGGCTCCTGTTCTGTTAAATTCTGTTTCCAGGTTATACAGTCTTATAAGTCTTATAAGTCGTACTCTGTTTCCAGGTTATACTGTCTTATAAGAATAGATGTAGAGTTGAACTATTTAAATTTTACCTTCATGACTTGGGTGAGGTCCTTACTCTTGAAATACGACCCTCTGGCCATATTTCAATGGCGTGTATGCTAATGCCCTTCCATTTTGCTGCTACAGAACTGCCTAGTGTCACACAGTTGCTAAAATCACTGCTCAGCTCTTTAATTACCACTTGCTCTTTCGTGATAGATTTTTTGGAGTCTTGCCTTGTGCATGTCAGCCGTATGACATTTGAAAGAAATTTGTTCACAGAGTCTTTGACTCCTCTGTGGCTCCTTCTTTTTGGGGATTGTGTCCTTGCTTCTTTCGCAGCCCCATACTCTTAAACTCTTGTCTTCTCACCTTAGTAAGACCACTTCTTTCTGCTTGGATTCTGTCCCCCTTGTCCATTATGTAGTGATTTGAAAAATGCCCTTACGGAAAAAGCCAAGTGAGTATGGACTCATTCCCTATGTTTCGTTCTTCCAGGAACTGTGTTTTGTTCTTCCAAGAACTTCAACTTTGCTTGTGTTGATGCTCTCTAGTGACTTCAAACAGTTGTTTCATATGCTCAACCCAGTTTTAAAGAGATGCTTTGGGTGGAATGGTTAGTCTGCTGCAAGGTACTCTGTCATGGGCAGAAGCAAAAATCCTTAATTACTTACTTGTGGCCTAATAATGCTTCAGAATACTTGAGCAAATATTAGCAAAACAGTGAATGGGTTCTTTTATCTACTCTTAATACACCCTTGATTTCAATTAATTATTTAACCCTTTTTGTTTGTATTTTTCTGTTACTCTGTTTCCTATAACCTCACAATGTTCATAGTATGAAGTGGATATAAACTAATAATTGATGCTTCTGGTTTCGTATCTACTGAATACATTGGAAAAAGGTATTCATGCTGACATTTTATATTTTACAAATTCAGTTTCTCATAGAAACATTCTTCATTGTGCATAACGCGTTTTATATTTTCATTATTTTCTTTGTACATTGGCCCATGTCCTTCTGCCTCAGTGTTAGTGTTTATTAAAGTTCATTGGTAAAAGAATACCATTAGATGTTCCCTACCCTAGTCTTATGCCTATGAGACACCAGGGCAAAAGCAGCAGTCAGTAAGCTATGAAATACTGTTTTGTTTTCCCCAAAGGTCTTAACTGCAGAGGAATTAAATGCTGCTCAGACATCCATTGCCTATGGCTGTATCAAATATGCTGACCTTTCTCATAACCGGTTGAATGACTACATCTTCTCCTTTGACAAAATGCTAGATGACAGAGGAAATACAGCGGCTTACTTGTTGTATGCCTTCACTAGAATCAGGTAATTTTGGGTAGGCATTGTTGTATTTTGAATCAAATGAAAACATATTTAGTTACTCAAAAATATATTTTTTTTCTGAAATGAGACAGGGTCTTGGGCACAAATGATCCTCCCACCTCAGCCTCCTGAGCTGGGATTACAGACATACTGCCATTACACCTGACTTCTAAAGTGTGGTTTGTTTGTTTGCTTGTTTGTTTGTTTGTTTTTGAGACGGAGTCTCACTCTGTTGCCCAAGCTGGAGTGCAATGGCGCCATCTCGGCTCACTGCAACCTCCAACTCCCAGGTTCAAGTGATTCTCCTGCCTCAGCCTCCCCAGTAGAAGGTATTACAGGCACTCACCACCATGCCCAGCTAAATTTTGTATTGTTAGTAAAGACAGGGTTTCACCATGTTGGCCAGGCAGGTCTGGAACTCCGAACCTCAAGTAATTCACCCGCCTCGGCCTCCCAAAGTGCTGGGATTATGGGCATGAGCCATTGCGCTCAACCTGAAGTGTTTTTTTCGGGTTTATTTTTCTACCTACAAGCATCTTTGGAAATATGTCCTCTTTTAGTATTGCAAGTTATCCCAGAATCCCTAAACCTGGCCCTAACTGCACTTGCCGATACTCCCCTAGATGCTCTATGTTTAAATACCTAGGACGTGTCAGCTGATCCCCTAAAAGAATTACATTTCCATTTTTAGTATTATGAAATACTTTAGATCAGGTTATTAGTTTTGCCTAATAGTATGCCATATAATAAAATACTTCATTTTATAGGAACCTCTTTTCAATTGGTGATAATTTCTGATTTACGTGAATCACTTCTTAGTACATATTTTCGAGTGGGGAATGAGTGTGCCTAACAAAAGGGAACGGTGGTGGTTGCCTGATGAATTTTTTTTTTTTTTTAAGGTCTATTGCACGTCTGGCCAATATTGATGAAGAAATGCTCCAAAAAGCTGCTCGAGAAACCAAGATTCTTTTGGATCATGAGAAGGAATGGAAACTAGGCCGGTGCATTTTACGGTTCCCTGAGATTCTGCAAAAGATTTTGGATGACTTATTTCTCCACACTCTCTGTGATTATATATATGAGCTGGCAACTACTTTCACAGAGTTCTATGATAGCTGCTACTGTGTGGAGAAAGATAGACAGACTGGTGAGTGTCTTTTTTTTTTGTGAGAGACACGGATCTACCTCTGTCCCTTGGGCTGGAGTACAGTGGTGAAATAGCTCACTGAAGCCCCAAACTTCTCGCCTCAGGTGATTCTCCCACTTGAACCTCCCGAATGGCTGGACTTACACGTGTAAGCCACTGCACACAGCTCCAGGTGTCTCATTTAGTAGCCATATTAGGGATGGGGTGCCATCAAAGCATTTGAATTGTGTGAGGGTGGTTTTCAGATTTATTTTATTCATGGAAACTTCCACTTTTTCCCTAACAGTTGCAGAGTGATCCATATCATATATAAAAGACAAAATGTGAAGTAGCACTTTAAACCAGAAATGGAACTCTGCCCACTTAGTCTGTTTTTCTACGATTAGGCACATGAGATGAAACCTTAGGACTCCAAAGAAAACAATTGGAAGATGACTGAGAGTAGGACATTTCCAACAAACACAGTGTGTTTGTGGCTCCCAGAAGGAATCTTTGGGTGTTTTTGATAATGGAAACTTCTTAGAAAACAATTGTTATCTTTTCTTACCTTAGGCTCTCTGCACTCTGTCATATTACATAGTTAATGAAGTAGCCCAAATTAATGTATTATAAGGCAAGTAGGCATTTGTTAAAGTCATGCCTGAGGACTGAAACTCTACTAGGGAAAAAAAATCAATATGATAATGAAGTTTATAGTTATTTCAGACCATGAGGCCTAGGAAAAATTTTTAAAAGGTAAAATTTACTGTTCTCATCATTGCAGACCTTATCTCTCTTAATAGTTAAAAACATATTTCTTAACAGAAATACCTTTATTTTTTAAATTGTCTATCTGCATAGTTTAAGGTAAAGAAGATTCTAGTTAAAACCCAAAAACATCTGTGGGTTGGGCTATGTGCACTTCTAACTAAAATTTCCAAGTAACATAGATTCTTTAATAATGATTTTCAAAAAGGAAAACAAGTTAATAACTTTTTTCTGTCTTTTCAGGAAAAATATTGAAGGTGAACATGTGGCGTATGCTGCTATGTGAAGCAGTAGCTGCTGTCATGGCCAAGGGGTTCGATATCCTGGGAATAAAACCTGTCCAAAGGATGTAATCCTTCATAGGTTTGAATACTGTGTTTTTACCAAAGTGGCCATTGGCACTGTTTGCTTTTTTACAATCATGTGGACACAAGCATAAGTAAAGAAAATTTGTCAACTATGCAAAATGTGGTTCTTTATCTCTAACAGCTAGAATTCTAAAAAGAAGGCCGGGCGCGGTGGCTCAAGCCTGTAATCCCAGCACTTTGGGAGGCCGAGATGGGCGGATCACGAGGTCAGGAGATCGAGACCATCCTGGCTAACCCGGTGAAACCCCGTCTCTACTAAAAAGTACAAAAAACCAGCCGGGCGAGGTGGCGGGCGCCTGTAGTCCCAGCTACTCGGGAGGCTGAGGCAGGAGAATGGCGTAAACCCGGGAGGCGGAACTTGTAGTGAGCTGAGATCTGGCCACTGCACTCCAGCCTGGGCGACAGAGCGAGACTCCGTCTCAAAAAAAAAAAAAAAAAAAAAAAGAATTCTAAAAAGAAAAAAATCACTTCTACAAATATGCTTATATCTTGCTGAGCATTAAACCAAAATGACTTAGTGGAGGCCACGAAAAACAGGATTTGTGCACCACAGTGAGAGTGTATTGACTTTGCAGGAATGTGTTTTATTAATTTTAATTAGATAAGAAATCCCATTTATTGACCCTAAAAAGGCCCCAAGAATTTACACCTCTTTATTGTCCCATTCATGTTTCATTTCATTGTTCTGTGAGAGGTACTTACCCTGTTTTACAAGTAACAAAACTTGAGACTGCGCAGAGATAAGTAACTTGCCCTGGATTGCTCAGGAACAAAATTAAGATTCACACCTGTGCACGTTAAAATCCCCAATTCAGGCTATTTCCATTTTAAGAAAAGATGACATTGGCATATAACAGACTTGGGTTCGGGGGAAGGGGGCAAGGAAACGTAGATTGGAAATTTTCCCGAAGCTCAAGATTTAACTTTTAACACCTTATTGGCTAGATGCCAATCCCACTCGCAAAGGAAGGTAGAAACCTAGAGTGAATGTCCAAGCTAAGAAGAGGATTGCCATGATTTCCTTAGACCAGTCACTATTCATCCCCTGGGCAGGGCATATTGTCTCATTTCATGAAATTGGAGTCGTTGTAGCAGCACAGAATACAGAGATTGGTAGTGGCAGCGAGACGTTTTGGGGTACAGCTCAGCACACTGATTATTGAGTCATCAGTTAATGGAATCTGCCAACACAAAAATGAAATGAGATTCCATGTAAAGCCAACACAATAGAAAAATGAATGCTTAATGAGCATGAATTGTATCATACTATGCTATTTCTAAAAGTCTCCAAGCTTAGAGGAACCTTAGATAGGATCTTAATGAGTTATCATAATAGCTTCCGTTCACAAACAAACTGGTGTGTGTAAGTCTAACATGTCCACATTAGATCGCTGCTCCCTCCAACAAACATGGGGAGGCTAAGCAGTTTCCTCTCACTCTACTAACTGCAAAGACAGTTCACCTAGACTATTGAGCCCTTGGGTCAGAAGACTCAGGAGATTCTAGGAATTAAAACAGGATTCAGCCGGGCATGGTGGCTCACACCTGTAATCCCAGCACTTTCAGAGGCCGAGGCGGGCAGATACCTGAGGTCGGGAGTTCAAGACCAGCCTGACCAACATGGGGAAACCCTGTCTCTACTAAAAATACAAAAAATAGCCATATGTAGTGGCAGGCACCTGTAATCCCAGCCACTCCGGAGGCTGAGGCAAGAGAATTGCTTGAACCCGGGAAGCGGAGGTTGCGGTGAGCCAAGGTCGCACCATTGCACTCCAGCCTGGGAGACACAGCAAGACTCCATCTCAAAAAAAAAAAAAAAAAACGGATTCAGTGAGCAGTGAGGTGGAGGAGAAAGTAATGAAAGACTAGAGGAGTATGTTAAATTAACCAAAGGTCATGATAAGTTCATATACTGGAACATCATCATCTCAGATACCTGAGGCCATAACTATCTTTAAAACACTGTCGGCTGGGCGCGGTGGCTCACGCCTGTAATCCCAGCACTGTGGGAGGCCGAGGCGGGTGGATCACGAGGTCAGGAGATGGAGACCATCCTGGCGAACATGGTGAAACCCCGTCTCTACTAAAAATACAAAAAAACGAGCTGGGCAAGTTGGCGGGCGCCTGTAGTCCTAGCTTCTCAGGAGGCTGAGGCAGGAGAATGGCGTGAACCTGGGAGGCGGCAGAGCTTGCAGTGAGCCGAGATCGCGCCACCGCACTCCAGCCTGGGTGACAGAACAACACTCCATCTCAAAAAAAACAAAAAAAAAACACTGTCTTACCATAATTTATAGATATAAATACCATTTGGTAATACAGATAATATCAGAAACCTTTCCTTAGTAGTAGAGTTCTGATTCTCCTGTTTTTGTTTATAGAGACGAGGTCTTTCTCTGCTTTTCAGGCTGGAGTGCAATGGTGCCATTGTAGTTCACTGTAACTATTTTTGTTTGTTTTTTGTTTTTTGTTTTTTGTTTTTTTGAGACAGAGTCTCACTCTGTCACCCAGGCTGGAGTGCAGTTGTGCGATCTCGGCTCACTGCAACCTCTGTCTCCCAGGTTCAAGCGATTCTTATGCCTCAGCCTCTCAAGTAGCTGGGACTATAGTATGCGCCACCATACCCTGCTAATTTTTTTTTATTTTTAGTAGAGACAGGGTTTCACCATGTTGGCCAGGCTAGTCTCAAACTCCTGACCTCCAGGTGATCTGCCTGGCGCAGCCTCCCAAAGTGCTGGGATTACAGGTGTGAGCCACGGCACCCGGCCATTCACTGTAACGTTGAACTAATGGGCTCAAGTGATCCTCCTGCCTCAGTCTCTGGTAGCTATGACTATGGTTGTGCTAATTAACCTGTTTTTAATGTGCTAGCCTTTGGAAAAACAAAGCCAATTTGACTTCAGATAATCCTTAATCTCATTTAAGTCTATGGGCCTTTGTGACCCTCAAACTTGCCTTCATTTGACCTCTAAAAGAAGTCAAAATAATTTTTTTGTTGGTTAATAGAAAAAACACGATTTTTGCCAGGTGCGGTGGCTCACATCTGTAATCCCAGCACTTTGGGAGGCTGAGGTGGGCGGATGACGAGGTCAAGAGATCAAGACCATCCTGGCCAACATGGTAAAACCCGTCTCTACTAAAAATACAAAAATTAGCTGGGCGTGGTGGCGCATGCCTGTAGTCCCAGCTACTCAGGAGGCTGAGTCAGGAGAATCGCTTGAACCCGGGAGGCGGAGGTTGCAGTGAGCCGAGATTGTGCCACTGCACTCCAGCCTAGGGGACAGAGCAAGACTCCGTCTCAAAAAAAAAAAAAAAAAAAAGAAAAAGAAAAAACACGATTTTCAGGTGTTCATTCATTTATCCTAACAAATGGAATGATCTGTGACCTCAAGCTTATTTACTGCATTCTAGGAAATTACAATACTATATATCAATAGCTCTAGGAACTATAGATTGCAAGATACTATAGTTTTGCACTACTAAAAAATTTTGACAAACTTTTAGGCCGGGCGCGGTGGCTCACGCCTGTAATCCCAGCACTTTGGGAGGCCGAGGCGGGCGGATCACAAGGTCAGGAGATCGAGACCACGGTGAAACCCCGTCTCTACTAAAAATACAAAAAATTAGCCGGGCGCGGTTGTGGGCGCCTGTAGTCCCAGCTACTCGGGAGGCTGAGGCAGGAGAATGGCGTGAACCCGGGAGGTGGAGCTTGCAGTGAGCCGAGATCGCGCCACTGCACTCCAGCCTGGGCGACAGAGCGAGACTCCGTCTCAAAAAAAAAAAAAAATTTTGACAAACTTTTAAACTGATAGAACTTTCGTAAGTTAGAATTTTCATACTGAAAAGAGTCTTTTAGACTTTGTATCATGTATCACTATGTACAAACTTAGCAAAGGAAAATACAACTGAAGTAAATTGGTTAAAATACTCTTAAAACTTGAGTCCCACTCTTTGAGATACTTTTTGATGCAGTCATTAATATCTGTCTTTTCTAGACAATATCATCCTCTATGCTACCAAAAACATTGATGATGCAGTGTTTTGATGTTCCACTGTAGTTCCCAGGATTATTTATCTGAGTCCTGATATTCATGTGAAGGCAGTGATGACTATGTCACAACCATCATCTGACTAATAATGACTGCGAGATGCATTGCAATTTCAGAAATGTTAAAATGTACATCCCCAAATTGATTAAACACAATAGTGTGAGGAATGAGGAAAATTAAGTTGGTTAGAAAACGTTTGACTTGGTATGGTCCAGTGTCCCTACATAAATATAAACTCTCCTTATTCCATTCTTTAATTTACAGGGACCTGTTTGCTAAACTAAGGTCTCTAGTCTCTACTAGGTCTCTACTCAGTGCTTTTCCAAACACAGGGCTGCCTGAAACCTTCCGTCATCCAGAGGTATGTGGTTTGCTGGAATTCAGTTACTCTTCCCAATGCCACCCCCCACTGAGAATTCCAGTGCCAGTCCTACCTTCCACGGGCACTACACAGGGACAGTGGAATGACATTTAAAGTGCCAAAAGGGAGGAAAACTGTCAGTCAAGACCTCTATATTCAGCAAAGCTATTCTTCAGAAATGAAGATGGTATTAAGATGTTTCACAATAAACAAAAAGTTTGTCACTAGAAGACCATCCTTACAAGAAATGCTAAATGTTGATATGTAAGGACCCTAGACTAACAAAATCACACAACACCAGTAAAGGCAAGTACATAGTACAAAGTATATTTAAAAAGTGTAAAAGATTATAAAATCAAGTATGTAAAAGTATAAACATCAACAGTAATGTCTTGTTTTTAACTTACTTAAAAGGCAGCTGCGGAGATGTGTATGGTGGCATATGCCCTGTAGTATCAGCTGTTTGGGAAACTGAGGTGGGAAGATGGCTTGAGTCTAGGAGTTTGAGGCTGTAGTGTGCTATGATCACCTCTGTGAATAACCATTGCACTACAGCCTGAGCAACATAATGAGACCTCATCTCTAAAAAATTAAAATTTTTAAAAATAAAAAGGACAATTGAAACTAAATCTATATTGATGTACATACAGTGTATAAAGATGTAATTTATGACAAAAACTACAAAAGGGAATAGGAGACTGCTATATAGGAGTAAAGATTTTGTATACTACTGAAATTAAGTTGATATTAATCTGAACTTGATTGTTATAAATTAAGATGTTAATTGTAACCCCCAGGGCAGCCACCAAGAAAATAAATCCAAAATATATAGTAAGAGAAATGACAAGGTAATTAAAATATTATACTAAAATGAAAAATACCTATTTAACATGTTGAAAGCAGAAAGAAAATGATAAAGATTATGGTGGACATGAATGAGTTAGAGAATAGAAAAACAATAGAGAAAATGAATTAAACCAAAAGTTATTTTCTTAAGATCAGCAAAATTGACAAACCTTTATAGCTAGACTGAGAAGAAAAAGATAAGATTCAAATTATTAAAATCAGGCATGAGAGTAGAGAGGTTACTATTGACCTTACAAAATAAAAAGAATAGAGAATACAATTGTATGCTAAAAAAAATTAGACAATTTAAATGAACAAATTCCTAGAAACATACAAATTATCTAAACTGTCTCAAAATCTGAATAGACCTATGTAGCAAAGAGATTGAATCAATAGTCAAAAAATTTCCAACAAAGAAAAGCCAAGGACCAGATGGCTTTTCTGGTGAATTCTATCAAATCTTTAAAGAAGATTTAACACCAATCCTTCTCAAACTCTTCAAAAAAAGGAGGATTGCTTTTTAACTCATTCTGTAAGGATATTACTACCCCAATATTCAAACCAAAAGCATCATAAAATAAGAAAACTTCAGATCAGTTATCACATAGATACAAAAAACTCTCATTACTAGCAAACTGAATTCAGCAAAATACTAAAAGCACTATACACATGACCAAGTAGGATTTATCTGAGAAACGTAAAGGTGATTCAACATATGAAATAAAATCACAGGCTGGCATGGAGGTTCACGCCTGTAATCCCAGCACTCTGGGCAGCAGAGGCAGGTGAACTGATTGAAGTCAGGAGTTTGAGACTAGCCTGGCCAATGTGGTGAAATCCCATGTCTACAAAAAAATGCAAAAATTAGCTGGATGTGGTGGCATGCACCTGTAATCCCAGCTATTTGGGTGGCTGAGGCATGAGAATTGCTTGAACCTGGGAGGCAGAGGTTGCAGTGAGCTGAGCCTGGGCCGCTGTACTCCAGTCTGGGCAACAAAGCGAGACCCTGTCTCAAAAACAAAAGTTCACAGTAATACATCATACTAATAAACTGAAGAGTGAAATAAATACCCCACATGAGCATCTCAATAGATTAGAAACAAAGTTGTCCACTCTTGCCACATCTATTCAAGATGCCTGTAGTCCCAGCTACTCTGGAGGCCAAGGTGGGAGGATCACTTGAGCCTGAGAGGCAAAGGTCACAGTGAGCTGTGATGATGCCACTGCACCCTAGCCTGGGTGACAAAGTGAGCATGCCCGACTAATTTTTGTATTTTTGTAGAGACAGGGTTTCACCACGTTGGCCAGGCTGGTCGTGAACTCCTGACCTCAAGGGATGCGCCCACCTCAGCCTCCCAAACTGCTGAGATTACAGGCGTGAACCACTGCACAGCACCTGGCCCACACTTACTCAAATAAAATTTTTTTTTTTTTTTTTTGGAGACGGAGTCTTGCTCCGTCGCCCGGGCTGGAGTGCAGTGGCCGGATCTCAGCTCACTGCAAGCTCCGCCTCCCGAGTTCACGCCATTCTCCTGCCTCAGCCTCCCGAGTAGCTGGGACTATAGGCGCCCGCCACCTCACCCGGCTAGTTTTTTGTATTTTTTAGTAGAGATGGGGTTTCACCGTGTTAGCCAGGATGGTCTCAATCTGCTGACCTCGTGATCCGCCCGTCTCGGCCTCCCAAAGTGCTGGGAGTACAGGCTTGAGCCACCGCGCCCGGCCTCAAATAAATTTTAAAAGCAGATTTAAACTAGAGCATAAATGGTACAGAGAAGTTAATATGCATCTACAATTTTATGCTAATTTTCTCATTTTTGACTTTGCTTCTTGGCCAATGTCAGCCCAAAATGGCCAGGATTAATATTCTAGAAAATTGGCTAAATAATATTCAGTCGATGGAGGTAATTATCTTAAGTGCAATGAGCCAGGCACAAATAGACAAATATCCCATGTTCTCACTTATATGTGGGAGCTAAAAAAAAATTTTTTTTTGAAATGGTCTAGTTCTGTTGCCCAGGCTGGAGTGCAGTGGCGTGATCATCACACCACATCACCTCCACCTCCCGGGCTCAAGCGATCCTCCCACCTCAGCCTCCTGAGTAGCTGGGGCTACAGGCATGTGCCACCATGCCTGGCTAATTTTTGTATTTTTTGGTAGAGATGGGGTTTTGCCGTGTTGCCCAGGCTGGTCTTGAACTCCCGGGCTCAAGTGATCACCTGCCTCAGCTCCCAAACTGCTGAGATTACAGCTGTGAGTCACCGTGCCTGGCTGGGAGCTAAAAAATTTGATCACATGGAGGTAGAGAGTGGAAAAACAGATAACAAGAGACTGGGAAGGGTGAATGGGGGCAGGAGGGAAGATGAAGAGAAGTGGGTTAAAAGGTACAAACATACAGGCCTGGCGAGGTGACTCACACCTGTAATCCCACCACTTTGGGAGGCTGAGATGGGTGGATCACCTGAGGTCAGGAGTTCGAGACCAGCCTGGCCAACATGGTGAAACCCCATCTCTCCTGAAAATACAAAAAAAAAAAAAAAAAAAACCAGGCATAGTAGCATGTGCCTATAATCCCAGCTACTCATGAAGCGTGAGGCACAAGAATCGCTTGAACCTGGGAGGAGGAGGTTGCAGTGAACTGAGATCACGCCACTGCGCTTCAGCCTGGGTGACAGAGGGAGACTCTGTCTCAAAAAAAAAAAAAAAAAAAAAGAAAAAGGTACAAACATACAGTAAGATGGAACAAATTCAATGCTTGATAGCTGAGTAGGGTGACGATACTTAATAAAAATGTACTGTACTCTGGTGATGGATACTTTAAATACCCTGACTTGATCACTGCATTATACATGTAACAAAACTTCTCATGTACCCCATACATTTGTACACATCAAAAAAATACTTGGTTGCATTATAGAAATTTCACTGGTTAATGAGAGTACCTGGGTCATCTAAAGTAAAACAATTTTTTTTGCTTTGTTTTGTTGTTTGGCTTGCTTTGCATTTTCATACCAATTTAATTACATACATATACATGGTGTTTATAAAAAATAAAATGTACTGGATTGAAGGGGAGCACAGTTAGACTCACTGTAATTTTTGTGGGGATTTTAGATTGTAGGAGTTTGATATTTGTAGAAATTTTTTTATATATTGAGATGGGGTCTATGTTTTCCAGGTTGGTCTCGAACTCCTGAGCTCAAGTGATCCACCCACCTCAGCCTCCCAAAGTGCTAGGATTACAGGCATGAGCCACTGCGCCCAGCCCAAATCTCAGATTCTTATTCCATAAAATGAAGAATTACAGAGAATTTCTAAGGTGTCTTATGGAAAGAAGACCTTTGCAAAAGTAGCCCAGCTAAGCTTTTTGAGCATTTCCTGAATGGCAGCCACTAGTTCTACAGTGGGGAATGGAGTGAGAGTCTGAGCCACCAAGAGATGAAGTGTCCCCCAGCAGAGGTAATGGCCAAACAATAATGACATCCCAAATAAGGGATTTTAGCAACTCTCCAAGGTCCAGAGGCTAGAAAAAGGGAGAATATTTTCTTTTTCTAATTAATTAACCAGCTATATTAGATATATTATTGGGAGTTGACTATGATTCTGAGTTTTAGTCATGTGTTAGGAAGGAGGTATTATAATTTGTCTTGATGAGTACATTTAAATATATACATGCTGAACAGTAAATTTCACCTGAGGTATTTGTGTTGGGTACACTGATCCAGGTGTGCCAGCTGGCATTATGCAATAGACACCTAGGTAAAAACATTTACTGTTCCCCAATTATGGCACCCACATATCTCAGCTGCCTTTCAGCTAGGCAGGCCATGTGACTGACTTTGGCCAGTCATCAGCCAGGAGGCTGAGGTGGGAGAATTGCTTGAGCCTGGGATATCAAGGCTGCAATCCGTGGTGAGTAGATATGATTGTGTCAAAGTCTTGACTAAACATACAAAAAGGTTGTGAGTCATCTGCACTCTATTCTTCAGCGGTACAGTGGAGGCCCTCTTTTTTCTCATGTGGCAGCCACAAGATGATGGGGCCTGAGTTCTTTAGTGGCTGTGTGGTGCAAACCTCCTACTGACTCTCAGTGGACATAAAACATAAGAAATAAACATAGTTGTATTAATACATTGAGATTTTGGAGTTCTGTGTTACTGCGTCATAGCCCAACTCCTCTTGAGCAAATGTAGCTGCACCTGTCACTGGGGTGGAGATCAGATCCCTAGAGTCTGTCACCTTTGGAAGTGGACCATGGCTTAGAGAAAACAAGTTTCTTCATGCATGGATGCTTAAAGTATAATGAGAATGGGGATGGGGTTATAGAGCATTACCTCTGGTTTCACATCAATCATGGCTAGTTACTCCTTGGGCAGTTTGTTGGAATGGTTGTGTGAGAAAATAAGCAAAATTTCTCATGCATTTTTTAAATCTATGGGAATGATTCATGTACCCCATGTCTACTACTGAGGCCTAGTCACAGATGTAATTATTATCATTACTATGGGGCACATCTTGTGGAATAACAAGTCAATTGTAAACAAAAGTATACCTGGTGCCAAGTGTGGTGGCTTGTGCCTAGAATTCCAGCAACTCAGGAGGCTGAGGCAGGAGGATGACTTGAGGCCAGGAGCTGGAAACTAGCTTGGGTAACATAATGAGGTTGCATCTCTACAAAAAGTAAAAAAAAAATTGTCAGGCACGATGGTTTATACCTATATAGAAAGAAACGTGGCTGGCCACTCTGGCTCACACCTGTAATCCTAGCACTTTAAGAGACTGAAACAGAAGGACTGCTTGAGTCCAGGAGTTTGAGGCAAGCCTGGGCAACATAGTGAGAACCCATTTCTATAAAAAATAAAAAATTTAGCTTGGTGTGGTGGCACACACCTGTAGTCCCAGCTACTCAGGAGGCTGGGGTGGGAGGACTACTTGAGGCTGGGAGATCAAGGCTGCAATAGCCATAATTGTGCCACTGCACTCAGCCTGGGTGACAGTGAGACCCTGTCTTAGAATAAAAAAAGAAAAATAAAGCCCTTTTCTTTATAAATTACCCAGTCTCAGGTATAGAAACATAAAACAAATTAAGACAGTAGATTAATGCCCCAGCCTCCAGCCTGCAGCAGAACAATTCTGAGATGCCTTCCACACAGTTTCTCAGAGAGTACTCAGAGCAGTTGAGCTCCCATTTTCCACTGTGGTCATCTTCTCATTAATGTACCCTCTTTTTTTTTTTTCTTTTTGAGACAGGGTCCCGCTCTGTCACCTAAGCTGGAGTGTAGTGGTATGAGGACAGCTCACTGCAGCCTTGATCTCCCAGGCTCAAGCGAGCCCTCCAGCTCAGCCTCCTCAGTAGCTGGGACTACAGGTACACACCATGACACCTGGCTAAGTTTCTTTTATTTTTGTAGAAACAGGGTCTTGCTATCTTGCCAGGGCTGGTCTTGAACTCGTGGGCTCAATCAATCCTCCCACCTTGGCCCCCCAAAGTGCTGGGATTACAGGTGTGAGGCACTGTGCCCAGTTCTTTCTTAACCTTTCCATCTTTTCTATCTCGTTTTTGCACCCCCACCCCACATGTGCTTCCTGGGATCAACTCACAAACCACTTGGACTCAAGTCTTTGTCTCAGGATCTCTATTATTCAAGGTTCTCCAAAGACACAGACCTGTAGGATATATATATGTGTGTGTGTATATATATGACATATATTGGTTCATGTGATTATGGAGACCAGCAAGTCCAAAATCTGCAGGGCCAACGTCCTGGTCTAAAGGTTGTCAGGCAGAAAGAGCTGATGTGCCAGTCGAAAGGCCATTGGGCAGGAGAATTCTCTCTTCCTTGGGGAAGGATTTTATTTTATTTCTGCCTTCAACTGATTAGATGAGGCCCACCCACATCCTAAACGGCAATCAGCTTTATTCAATATACCAATTTAAATGTTAATCTCATGTAAAAACACCCTCACAGAAACACTCAGAATACTATTTGACCAAATATCTGGGCACCCCATAGCCCAGTAAAGTTGACAAATAAAATTAACCCTCACAGACACCAAGTGTAGTTCATCATTTTGGAAATATTCGACTTACAGCAAAAGTGGAAACCTCTGAGTAGAGTATCAGGAATCATACATTTCGCTCACTGATTTCTTGTTCACATTCCAGTGTATAAAATTCTGGTCCCCATTAAGGAGACACTCCAGTTCTCAGGGAAAACCAGACTTGGCATTGCCGTCCATGAGTATGAGACAGGAAGAGCTGTGGTCCAGGATGGAACGAAAGTCATACTGCACATACCAGGTGTTCGATACATGCTCAGCAATTCAGGTGCGCGTTCTCTCTCTCTCTCTGGAGTAGACACTTACTTCAACTAACGGGAGGCTGGCCAGTTGTTTTACCACCTATCCTGCTTTTCCCAGCTCTTGTGTGGGCCTCAAAGCCCCCAGCAGTAGACGGCCCCAACTGCTGTCGCTGTCCCTGGTGCTGACCAAACGCTAACGCTTCTGCGTTGCGGCCTTAGGGCCACTGGTGGTGCCCAGTTATTCTTTTATTTTCCTTTTGTTCTTTTCTTTTCCTCTCTTTGTTGCTGCCCTTATTGCTGCCCAATTATTCTTTTCTATCTCTTTCTCTTTCTTGTCTCTCTCTCTTTCTTTCTTTTCTTTCTTTCTCTTTCTTTCTCTCTCTCTTTTTCCTCCAGAAAATGCTGCAGACTGAGTGTGATTTTGAAGCATAGACTAGACTTCGAGGATGAACGTGACATTTTGGCTCTCTGTACATCCCCATTCACACTGAAGAATCAACACTTACTTGCTGATCAATATTCCTAGAACTGGTGGCACAGCCAGGACCTACGCTGATGCTTACCTCCCCCTCTCCTGCCGCAGAGACGCCCCAGGGAGGTGCCAAGGGTCCCTGGGGAAGGCGGGAGATGGGGAAGGGGCAGGGTGAGCGAAGAGGAGCAGGCTGCGTCTGCACGCAGGCTGGGAAGCGGGGCTTCCGGGCCGCAGGGTCGCGGGGACGGGTGTGATGCAATCGCGCCACAGCCGCTGCGTCAAGGGGCGGCTCCGGGATGAGGGGACTGCGGTAGAGCCGGTCCCGCCCCCGCCGCCCGCCGCCCGCCTTCGCTAACCCCGCGGACAGGCGCCGGGACGACCACCCAGAGCCACCGGAGCCCCCTGACACCCGCCCCGAGTCACCGGTAACCCGCGGCACCCGCCCCGGGGCGCGCCATGAAGTCGGCGGCGAGCTCGCGCGGGGGCGGTGGGGGCGGCCGCGGGGGCGGCGGCTGGGGCGGCTGGGGCGGGGGCCGAGGCGGCGGCGGCGGCGCGGGCAAGGGCGGCGGGGGCGACGGCGGCGGCCCGGGGGGCAAGGGCGGGTTCGGGGCACGGGCGCGCGGCTTCGGCGGGGGCGGCCGGGGCCGGGGGCGAGGCGGCGGAGACGACAAGGATCGCGGCGGCGGCGGCGGACAGCGGCGGGGCGGGGTGGCCAAGAGCAAGAGCCGTCGCAGGAAGGGCGCCATGGTGGTGTCGGTGGAGCCGCACCGGCACGAAGGCGTCTTCATCTACCGCGGGGCGGAGGACGCGCTGGTCACGCTGAACATGGTGCCGGGCCAGTCGGTGTACGGCGAGAGGCGCGTCACAGTGACCGAGGGCGGCGTGAAGCAGGAGTACCGCACGTGGAACCCATTCCGCTCCAAGCTGGCCGCGGCCATCCTGGGCGGGGTGGACCAGATCCACATCAAGCCCAAGTCCAAGGTGCTGTACCTAGGCGCCGCGTCGGGCACCACTGTCTCCCACGTCTCCGACATCATTGGCCCAGACGGCCTGGTCTACGCCGTCGAGTTCTCCCACCGCGCCGGCCGCGATCTGGTCAACGTGGCCAAGAAGCGCACCAACATCATCCCTGTCCTGGAGGACGCGCGGCACCCGCTCAAGTACCGCATGCTCATCGGGATGGTGGACGTGATCTTCGCCGACGTGGCCCAGCCCGACCAGTCCCGCATCGTGGCCCTGAACGCCCACACCTTCCTGCGCAACGGGGGCCACTTTCTCATCTCCATCAAGGCCAACTGCATCGACTCCACCGCATCTGCCGAGGCTGTGTTTGCTTCTGAGGTGAGGAAGTTGCAGCAGGAGAACTTGAAGCCCCAAGAGCAGCTGACCCTGGAGCCCTATGAGAGGGACCACGCTGTGGTGGTCGGGGTCTACCGGCCTCTTCCAAAGAGCAGCACCAAGTAGCACCCAGCTCAGGCTCGCCTGCCATCTCCCCAAGCCTGTGTTGTGTTTGCTATTATTTTCTATGTGTTTTCTTTGTGCGTGTTTTGTTTTGTTTTGTTTTTTCTATTAAACTGCATAAAGAAACGGCACCTATCTGTATGGTGATGCCAGGCTAGGTTTTGCTGCAGTAACAACCCCCAAATCCCAGTGGCCTAAACCAGCTGGTGTAAGGGGCCCATCACGCAGTAGCCTGGGAGCTGTGCTCATTCTCATCACTCCGGTCCCCAACTCCCCAGGGCCCCATTTTCACACATGCTCCCTCCATCCCTAGGGCAAAGGAAAGAGAGCTGGGGAACTGCTAATAAAAGCTTTTAAACTTCCCCTTGGAACTGATGGGGCACTTCTGCTCACATTTGGCCAAGTCACATGACCAAGCCTGACTCCGGGGAAGGACACTGAATATTGATGGACAATAATATAGTCAAACACACCAATCATCTGACTCACAGCCAAAGTCAACCACAATAAGTTTTTATTACTTTACTCTTCAACTAAGCCCTTTTGCATTCACGGTTAAAGTGAATAATAAATAAATGTTAAATTTATTCCTCACACCAGCCCTGAGATGGCTTTGTTAGCACTTGTGTATTACATGTGAAGCAACAGGGCTTCTGAAGGTAAACTAGTTGCTCAAACTTACGTAGCCAGTAAGGAGGTAGGACTGAAATGCCAGTCTTCAGGGCTCTAAATCCATTGCTGTTTCCTCAGCACCAGGGGGATCTTGTCTCTGGCCCCCAACCCCTATGGCATGCACACAGGGACACACTTAGAGCAGGGCCCTGTGACCTTATTGTGTTCTTTTGCTCCCCCCTGTCCCCCACTGGGCTAGCCCTTTGGTTTCACAATAGCAAAATAAGGTAGGGGGGCAGGATGTAGGTCTAGCTAGCAGACTGTCTCCACTGCAGGGCATAACATACCCCAAGTGGCATCACCAAGTGTCTGCAGAACAGGCAGAAAAATGACTCCCAGAAAGTATCTGTCTTTGCAAGGCATGTCCTGCAGTTCCCAAGATGCTGGTCTCAGTACCTTGCAGTCTCTCTCCAAAGCACCCCAAAGGGAAGGGAGAGTGGGTAATCCAAGGAGAGCTGAGAATGCCCCCAAGGCCCAGTAAATGCCTCCAAGCCAGACCTTAGGAAGGCCTTTCATTCATTCATGCATGCATACACTCAAAAAAATCCCCACTGCCAAAGTCACCAACATTTAGTCTTTGAATGATTGCGCACTAATGTATCATTTGGAGGGTGGATTTGCCTTTCTAAACATGTGCTTGGGCAGCAATCATGGTTAGTCTGCTTTTTCTGAGAGCATACTTCTTGAACAACAAAGGATAAATCAGACTTTTTATTTTATTTATTTTATTTGAGACAGGTCTTGCTCTGTCACCAAGCCTGGAATACAGTGGCACAATCATGGCTCACTGCAGCCTTGAACTCCTGGGCTTAAGTGATCTTCCTGCCTCAGCCTACCACACCTGGCTAATTAAAATAATTTTTTTTTTTTTTTGTAGGAACAGTCTCGCTTTGTTGCCAAGGCTGGTCTTGAACTCTTTGCTTCAAGAAATCCTCCTGCCTCAGACTCCCACAATGGGATTAGAGGTGTGAGCTATGGCGCCTGGTCCAAATCGGATTTTTTAAAAGGCTACCACTCTTTCACCATTCCCCCCATCCTACCCCATCCCAAAATTCAGAAAGGGAATTACAGTTCAGATGTATTAGCAAGACTGACTCAGGAAGAAGAGAGTGAATGAGGTACATGTCTATTTCCATAAACAATGGAAATCTTCATTACAACCCTGCAAAGCCAGGATCACTTTTCCTATTTGGCATATGAGAACACTGCAGTTCAGAGATGACAGTGCCTGGTTTAAGATCCCCCAGAAAGGCTCACAGCCAAAAATCACAGCCTTGTTAATCTGACTCCAAAATCTATGTCGTTTTCACTGAAGTCTATGCTGGTTCTGTTGCCTTGAAAAGCTCTCTCTGCTTCAAATACAAAAAAATTAGCCGGTCGCAGTGGCGGGCGCCTGTAGTCCCAGCTACTTGGGAGGCTGAGGCAAGGGAATGGCGTGAACCCAGGAGGGCAAGCTTTGCAGTGAGCCAAGATTGCGCCGCCGCACTCCAGCCTGGGCGACAGAGCGAGACTCCGTCTAAAAAAAAAAAAAAGAAAGAAAGAAAAGAAAAGAAAGGCCCTCTCTCCAATCCTAGGCTAATTTATTAGTTGCTGGGATGAAGCCCTGAGGCTGAGGTGGACTCCCTGGGAACAGGAACTGTTTGCTCACTAGGGGAAGGAGGGGCTCTGCAGCAGCTGAGGCCCAGGACCCAGCTCCTCCTCAGAGCCAGATGGGCTCCATAAAGGAGCTCTTGATTCCTCCTTAAAGGTTTATCCCCCAAGGTTGGGGGATGAAGCAGGGGAAACACGACCTCTTTCCTTGGCATGAGCACTCCCATTCCCTGTCCCTCCTGCCCCAAGTGAAATTTACAGTCATGTCTGAAGCTTCTCAAAGTGGGAATTATTTGTGAGGAAAATGGCAACAAAACAATCTCCTGAAGAATTTCCCTGCATTGCAGATGAATTCCTGAGCCAATGGAATGACATGGTGAGTACCAGGAGAAATACAGGAATACAGCAGGGGAGCTGGAACCTGGTTTTAGAGGATGAAGGCAGGGAAAAGAATGGGACTATAGTCCGGGCACAGTGGCTCATGCCTGTAATCCCAGCACTTTGGGAGGCCAAGGTGCGTGGATCACTTGAGACCTTGACTGAGTACTTGAATCGAGATCAGCCTGGTCAACATACGAAACCCCATCTCTACTAAAAATATGAAAAATAGCTGGGCATGGTGGCAGGCACCTGTAATCCCAGCTTCTCGGGAGGCTGAGGCAGGAGAATCGCTTGAATCTGGGAGGCGGAGGTTCCAGTGAGCCGAGATCACGCCACTGTGAGACTGTCTAAACAACAACAACAAAAAAGAATGGGACTATAACTCCAGTGGGCCCTGGGTCCCAAGAAACATAGAAGTAGCAGTGACCGTAGGTAACAAACCTGCTCAGAGCCAGGAATGCTTCAGTGACTATCAGCTTGGGTTCCCAGAAGGCTTTACATTTGGGTCTCTAGGTATATTAGTCTTCTCAGGCTGTTGTAACAACATACTACATGTTAGGTGGCTTCAACAACAGATACTCATTTTCTCACTATTCTGGAGGGAGGCTAGAAGTCCAGTATCAAGGTGCCGAAGAACTCAGTTTCTGGTGAGGACTCTCTTCCTGGCTTGTAATCGGCCTCCTTCTTGCTGTGTCCTTAGTGGCCTTTCCTCTGTACGCACACGGCGAGAAAGAGAGAAAGAGAGAGCTCTTTTCTTCCCGTTTACAAGGACACCGATCCTATTGGATTAGGGTCCTACTCTCAGGACCTCTTTCAACCTTAATTACCTCCTTAGGGCCCCATCCCAAAATATAGTAACACTGGGGATTCGAGCTTCAATTTGTGAATTTTCTGGGACACAATTCAGTGCATAACCCTAGGGTTGGATGAGAATGTTCAGCTAAAATGCCTGTCTTACTGGATTGTGAGTTTTGGCTGAGGAGACCGATGTTTAATGTGAAAATACCTGCCGACAGCCTGGCACTAAGCGCTCTGCCTGTTTTTTCATTTTTTCTTTTTTTCCCCCTCTTATTGGCAATAGAGAATAATAAGGTAGCTGAGAATTAAGAGTTTAAAATGGGCCCAGCGCAGTGGCTCAGGCTTGTAATCCCAGCACTTAGGGAGGCTGAGGTGGGCTTCAGATGGCTTCAGTTCAGTAGTTCAAGACCAGCCTGGACAACATAGTGAAACCCCGTCTCTACAAAAACAAAAATTAGCTTGGGGTGGTGGCATGCACCTGTAGTCCCAGTTACTTGGGAGGCTAAGGCAGGAGAATCACTTGAACCCAGGAAAGTGGAGGTTGCAGTGAGCTGGGATCACACCACTGTGCTCCAGCCTGGGCAACAGAGTGAGACACTGTCTCAAAAATAAATACATACATACATAAATACAAGTTTACATAAATGCCAGGGGTTGCCTTGGAGTGGGGGAGCACACTTAGCAAGTCTTCTGAGGGGACTGCCCTGTGCTGGGAGCTGCGGGGAGCTTGCCACTGAGTTTCAGAGTCAGCGGCTCCATCCTGGGCCACAGGAGAGGACTCAACTCAAGCATCAGTGAGTGCCCAGCGGCAGTCACCTCAACAGCAGAGGCAGCAAGGGTGGAGGCTGGTGCTCAAAGGCCAGGCAAGAGGGGCCATGTGCCCACGGCATGGGCGGGAGCCTCAGAGAACAGGCGGAACAGAACTCCCACCCCACCCACCAGCACCATGATGTCTGCCAGCTTCTCCCTCGCTCAGACGCCTCCTGAGGTGAAGGGAAGAAGAATGGGGCAGGAGAAGACCTGAGGGAATGAACCTTTATCCAAAAAAGGCAGTTTTAAATGGGAAGAAACCACGTTCCATTAGTTAGCGCTTTCCCCTGCCAACGTTGCATTAAGCAAGATGTTCTGGCCCATCTGAGCTATGGTGAGCACTGCATCTGGATACTGCTGCTCTAACATGTATCAAGCACTTATGTCCCAGGCAGAAAGCTCAGTATTTCTTTGATCTTTAGAAGTATGACTTTTTTTTTTTTTTGAGACAGGAGTTTCGCTCTGTCACCCAGGCTGGAGTGCAGTGGCACAATCTCAGTTCACTGCAACCTCCTCCTCCCAGGTTCAAGTGATTCTCCTGCCTCAGCCTCCCGAGTAGCTGGGATTACAGTAAACACCCGCTACCATACCCAACTAATTTTTGTATTTTTTTAGTAAAGACAGGGTTTCACCATGTTGGCCAGGCTGGTCACGAACTGCTGACCTCAAGAGATCCACCCACCTCAGCCTTCGAAACTGCTGGGATTACAGACATGAGCCACGGCGCCCGGCCTCATGATTTTTAAATTAATAACAAAACAAACATTCCTGAAAGTGCCGACACTAACATTCCACTTGATGAACTGCTGCAAAATGAACACCGGTGTCAGAGCTGCACCTAGCATTTGCATGGCGTGGAGCAAGAGCATCCGTAAGGACCCTGGCCCGTGGCTTCCCCTTCCTCTTCCCACTCCTGGTTCCCGGCCCTGGAAGGGCCTCATGTACACTGCTGTAGATACTCAGTCCTCCAGTCCAAGATCTGTCCCCAGGCCCTTCAAACAGCCTTCTTGAAACCACTTATTGGAACTAGAGTTGCAAACTGGGAGCAGGGTCTCTCGGGGGACCGGCCTGGGGAGGAGGACTGGAATAGGGCTCGCATTGTTCAGGCAGAGCTCTGAGTGCCTGATGCATAATCCAGAAGGTCGGAGACGTGGCTTCTGGGGGGCATGGCACTTGGTCCCTATGGACTCCTTGCCTCACAGGATAAGGAACAGACAGAGGAAGGCCAGAGTGCAGTCTTTTTTTTTTTTTTTTTTGAGACGGAGTTTCACTCTTGTTGCCCCAGCTGGAGTGCAATGGCGTGATCTCGGCTCACCACAACCTCCGCCTCCCATGTTCAAGAGATTCTCCTGCCTCAACCTCCCTAGTTGCTGGGATTACAGGCATGTGCCACCACGCCCGGCTAATTTTGTATTTTTAGCAGAGACGGCGTTTCTCCATGTTGGTCAGGCTGGTCTCGAACTCCCGACCTCAGGTGATCTGCCCGCCTGGGCCTCCCAAAGTGCTGGGATTACAGGCATGAGCCACTGCGCCCGGCCAGAGTGCAGTCTTATAAAGTGCAGGAGGCAGGGCATGGTGGCTCATGCCTGTGTTCCCAGCACTTTGGGAGAGAGAGGCGGGCAGATTGCCTGACCTCAGGAGTTCAAGACCACCCTGGGCAACATGGCAAAACCCCGTCTCTACTAAAATACAAAAAATTAGCTGGGCATGGTGGCATGTGCCTGTAGTCCCAGCTACTCAGGAGGCTGAGGCATGAGAATCGCTTAAGCCTGGGAGGCGGAGGTTGCAGCGAGCCACGATCGCACCACTGCACTCCAGCTTGGGCTACAGAGTGAGACTCTGTCTCAAAAGAAAAAAAGAAAAAAAAAAGTGCAGTTGCCAATGACTAAGAGTGTCCCCTTTGCTGTCCACCCATCCAATCTCAGCATTCCTCTATGAAGATGCAAAGTCTACCACTTCCCAGGAGTCCTTCCAGGCCCGTTGACTCACAGGAAGCTCCTTCTGACATTACAGCTCTTGGTGAGTATTCTGATGAAGACATTGCATGCAGGGTGCTTCCATGCACCTTCTTTCACTGAATCCGCACACACAGCACCCCAGGAGGCAAGTGTTATCACCCCGTATCACCGATGAGGAAACTGAGGCTCAGAAAGGTGATGTCAGTCAGTCAAGGTAGTGTAGCTGGAGGGTGAGAGAGCTGAGATTTCTGGAGCAGAATTGCATCTCTGGTCTAAGTCAGCAACATGAAAATCAGATGCTCTAGGGAAAGGCCTGGCATTGGTATTTTTTTTATATAACCATAACCTCCCCACGTGATTCTAAGGTAGGGCCAGGACTGAAGCCCGCTATTTAAAATGCTGTATCATTTTTGTCATCGGCTGGGAAAGGCAGATTTAGGATGGTATTTTGAATAACTGAAAGACAACGGCTGAGCAATTCTGCCATGCCTGCTGGTACCTGGGGCCTCTTTGACAACAGAGGATGCTCCCTGAGATTCCAGCAAGGTGAATGATTGAAGTCAGGGCCTGAAAACAAAGTTCTTGCTACTCCTGCTCTTTGGTCACTGGGCTGCACACCGCATGCTGAGAATGTTTGTGAGGGAGAGAGCTGAGCTGACGGGCGTCGGAGGAGCCAATAAAGCCAGGAGCTCAAAATGCAAGCGTTAAGTCTGCAGTCACTGTGATAGTACAAGCAAGAGACTGAAATAGAGAAAGCACCGATTGCCCGTTCCATTTCCCCCATGAAACGGCACACCTGGCAAGGGCCAAGTTGATCAGCGCAGTCAGAATTGTCTCTATTGAAGAAGCCCCCAGCAAAAGACTGGCAGTTTCTTGGGCCCGGAGGTGAGGAGGGTGAGGAGGAAGGGGTAGGAGCAGAGAAGTACTGAGTTAGTGGGGAACAGCGTCTTCAGGCTTTTGCCCTCTTGATGGCCTCTGCCCAAGGCCTCAGATAGTGGGACCCAGAAACGAAGACGCAGAACGTGAGCAGGGGAGGGGACTGAGTCCTTGACCTTCCCTTGACCGCAACTCCCTGCGGAGACGGCAGTGCACCAGGGTCCTCCTGAGGGCTGCCAGGGAAAACATCACACATAGGTGCTGGTCCAGCCTAAAAACATCACACACAGGTGCTGGTCCAGCCTAAAAACATCACACACAGGTGCTGGCCAGGAGCCGGAGCACACACAGGTGCTGGCCAGGAGCCGGAGCCCTGAGGGTTTACCTTCTATAGATTGTAAGTACAGGCGCCCAGTACTGAAGTTGGTTTTTTGGTCTCTTGAGCAAAAGCATTTTATGAACTTCTCTCTAAATCTTGCCTTTGCACTTTTCACTTATTTCTCATGTTTGCCTCTTCCATCCCCTGGTGACCACCAAGCCGCCTGTCTACTGCTTGGGACCCACCGTTCATTAGATCCTTCCCATCCCACTGCCTCCAGGCGAGCCTCTGCTCCCTGCCTGGAGAACTCAGGTGCCCCAAACACAATGCAAGAATTCTAGCTGCTTGTAACAGCCAGTGTGTTTGGCAGGGTTTTTTTTGTTTTTGTTTTTTTTTAAATCTGGGCCACACAGGAAGGCTTCCAGAAACATTGGACAAGAACTGAGGAAGAACCCGAAGTAGTTTTGATGGAAAACACTGTCTTTCTTCCCTCTTCGTGTGATTTTAATTTTAATCTTCTCCCACCCAAACCTCCTTCCTTCCCACTTATCTTTCCACCTCACTACCTCTAGGAACCCCAAATCCAACAGTCACTTAACCCATGAGGACTTCGATCCACCAATCACCATCTTTTCACCGTCTGTTCAATTAATTCGCATTGTCCTCATTTCCCTCCTCGCCTGGCTGAGATTTCATGGTCCATCATTATAATCACTTCCTTACATAACACCTTATCCCTCTCTCCCTTCATTTTTGCTTGCAAACCGGCCATTCCTTTCCTGAACCTACCTCTTTCTTGGAGTAAATCATCAAATGGAAACAAAGCTGCCAATACCAGCTACTAACAATGTTTGCCAGCTTCTCTTAAGGCCACAGATTCATTGGTTCATGACCTATCTTCCAAGGTATCATGGCATCAGGGTCACCTCTTCCTAAACGAACAGCATCCTTCTAGCCTCTGACAACACCTTCTTTGCCACCTGCTGCCAGCCTCTAATCCAATACCACATGGTTTAGGTTTCTGTTCTTCAGTGGCACTCCATCTCTGGTGTCAACTTCTGTATGGGTTGGAAGAGGCCAGGTTATGCTGGGGTAACAAACCCCTAAATCTGTGGTGTAAAAAAACAAAGTTTGTTTTCTTCCTTTTACTCCAGACCTTCATTAATGTGGTGAGGGAATGACAAAACAGGAGCTTTGCTACTTTTTGTCACTTAGGGATCCAGGCTGACAGAGCAGCCACTGTCTCAAATGCTGCTGGCTTCTGTTCGTGGGAAAAGAGGGCTCTGGAGGGTCTCAAAGAGGTGACTAAGTGCTCCAGCCAAAAAGTAGCATGCACCACTTCCAAACACAACTCTCACTCACTAGTTGGCCAGAGCGAATCCTACGAACCCACCCTCTCAACTGCAAGGGAGCCAGCAAGCACTAATCCTACCATGTAGCTAAAAAGTGGCTTATTAAAATCCCTGCTGAACATGAATGACCACCATCAGAAGATACTATTATTAGTCTCATTTTGCATGTGGTAAGGCACAGGTTAAGAAATCTGTCTGAGACTTTATGCCTAGTAATTATGTAAGAGTAGGATTTGAACTCATGCTCCAGAATATTTTTTTTTTTTTTTTGAGACAGGGTCTTGCTCTGTCATCCAGGCTGGAGTGCAGTGGTGTGATCTTGGCTCACTGCATCCTCTACCCTGGATCAAGTGATTCTCGTGCCTCAGCCTCCTGAATAGCTGGGATTACAGACATGCACCACCATGCCCAGCTGATTTTTGTATTTTTAGTAGAGATAGGGTTTCGCCATGTTTGCCAGGCTGGTCTCAAACTCCTGACCTCAAGTGATCTGCCTGGCTTGGCCTCCCAAAGTGCTGGGGATTACAGGTGTGAGCCACCGTGCCCAGCCCAGAATATTTGTTTTTAACCACTACTCTCAGCAAATATGTAGACTTAAAATTTATCTGTTATTGTCATGTAACTTGTGATGTACTCAGAGAATGTGGTCTTATTTTCTGAAATGCATGGAGTCTTTATGGCCTGCATGTAATTAATTTTGGTAAATGTTTCGTGTGTGCCTAAGAGGGTATCTTCTAATTGGTGAATGCAGAATTCAATATATGTCCATTAGAGCAGTCTAAACGGGAGTGTTCAAATCTACTTGTTGATTTTTTTTGTTTGCTTGACCTATCAAGAATTGAGAGGTGTTGCAATCTCCCACTGTGGTAGCATTTTCCTGCCACAAAGGTTTATCCATTTTAGCTTTATTTTCTGATTATCTTATTAACTGCCTATGTATCTTAAAAGTTCTGTCTTCTTGGTTAATTGAACTTTTTATAATTATATAATGACTCTATTCCTAATGATGGATTTGTCTTCAAGTTTATTTATTTTGAGATAGGGTCTCACGTTGTTACCCAGGCTGAATGTGGTGACGTAATCATGGCTCACTGCAGCCTCGATCTCCCAGGCTGAAGCCATCCTTCCACCTCAGCCTCCCGAGTAACTGGGACCACAGGCGTGTGCCACCAGTCTCGGCTAATATTTGTATTTTTTGTAGAGATGGAGTTTCACTGCGCTGCCTAGGCTGGTCTCGAACTCCTGGGCTCAAGTGATCTTCCCATGTTGGCCTCCCAAAGTGTTGGGATTACAGGTGTGAGCCACCACGCCTATTCTTTTTGTCATAATATAGCTACATAAGCTTTCCTTTGGTTAGTGTTTGTCTAATCTTTTTTTTTGAACTCTCTGATTTCAACCTGTTCAGTTAATATTATAAAAAGCATAGATGGTAGTTTTTTTTTTTAAGAGATAGGATCTTGCTCTGTCACTCAGGCTAGAGTGCAGTGGCACAATCATACCTCACTGTAACCTTGAACTCCTGGGTTCAAGCGATGTTCCTGCCTCAGCCTCCCCACTAGCTAGGAATACAGGCATGTGCCACCATACCTAGCTAATGTTTTTTTTGTGTTTTTTTTTTTTTTTTTTTTGAGACAAGGTATTGCTATGTTGCCTGTGTAGGTCTTGAATTCCTGGCCTGAAGTGACCCTCCTGCTTTGACCTCCCAAAGCACCGGGATTATAGGCATGAACCACTGTGCCTGGCCTAGAAGTTGTTTTCCTTTTAAACTCAAATTTCACATTCTCCTCTAATTGGCAAGTTTGCCCCATTAATATTTTCATCTTTCTGATTTTTTCCACATTTACTTAAATTGTCCTGCTTTTTCTATATTGATTGCTCTTTCTCGTTATAACCAAATTTATTATTATTTCTGAGAGACAGGGTCTCGCTCTGTTGCCCAGGCTTGAGTACAGGGGTGCAATCTGGGCTCACTGCAACATACGCCTCCTGGGTTCAAATGATCCTCAGCCTCAGCCTCCCTAGTAGCTGGGACCTCAGACAGGCATCACCAGCTAATTTTAAAATTTTTTGTAGACAAGTTCTCACTATATTGCCCCGGCTGGTCTTGAAATCCTGGGCTCGAGCAATCCTCCTGCCTTGGTCTCCCCAAAAGCTGGAATTACAGACGTAAGCCTCTGTGCCCAGCTCCAAATTACTTATTTGGATAATATGCTGGTGCCATGTCATTTGTCCAACACAGACAGGGTATTAAAAAAAAGCACTAGGATGGAGGTGAGGACACCTAGGGTTGAGTTTTGGTTCTGTTAATAACTTGCTGTGTGATTTAGGACAATCTAGTTGACTTCTCTGGACCTTTTTTCCTCCCTATAAATAAATCTTGAGTTTGATTCAGTAGTCTGTGAGATTCCTGCTAACTCTTGGATTCTCTGTTCCCATGCCTGGTTGGTCACTGGCTCTTGATATGTGAAAAATCCTAGGGCATCTCTAATTTGCAGCTTGCTCTTAGACTAAGATTCAGGACAGCTGGGTGTGGGGGAGCGTGCCTGTAGTCCCAGCTAGTTGGAAGACAGGTGCGAGGATCGCTTGTGCTCAAGAGTTGGGAGGCCAACCTGGACAATATAGTGAGAGTCTCTTAAAAAAAAAAAAAAAAAGAAGAAGAAGAAGATTCAGGGCCGGACGTGATGGCTCATGTCTGTAATCCCAACACTTTGGGAGGACAAGGTGGGCAGATCACTTGAGCCCAGGAGTTTGAGACCAGCCTGAGCACATAGGTAAACCCTATTTCTGCAAAAAGTAAATTTAAAAAATTAGCTGCGTATGGTGGTGCATAACTGTGATCCCAGATACTCAGGAGGCTGAGGTGGAAGGACAGCTTGAGTCTGGGTGTTTGAGGCTGCAGTGAGTCATATCGTGCCACTGCACTCTAGGCTGGGCGACAGAGTGAGACCCTGTTTCAAAAAAAAAAAAAGATTCAGGATGGACATTTTTTCTTCACGACATTGAGAAGAGTTTAGACTAAGGCAGCATATGGAGCCGGGCACGGTGGCTCACGGCTGTAATCCCAGCACTTTGGAAGGCCAAGGCAGGCAGATCACTTGAGGTCAGGAGTTTGAGACCAGCTTGGCCAACATGGCAAAACCAGGTCTCTGTTAAAAATACAAAAATTAGGCCGGGCGCGATGGCTCAAGCCTGTAATCTCAGCACTTTGGGAGGCTGAGACGGGCGGATCACGAGGTCAGGAGATCGAGACCATCCTGGGTAACACGGTGAAACCCCGTCTCTACTAAAAAAAAATACAAAAAACTAGCCGGGCGAGGTGGCGGGCGCCTGTAGTCCCAGCTACTCGGAAGGCCGAGGCAGGAGAATGGCGTAAACCTGGGAGGCGGAGCTTGCAGTGAGCTGAGATCCGGCCACTGCACTCCAGCCCGGGTGACAGAGCGAGACTCTGTCTCAAAAAAAAAAAAAAAAAAATACAAAAATTAGCCAGGCATGGTGATGCACATCTGTAATCCCAGCTGCTCGGGAGGCTGAGGCAGGAGAATCACTTTGAATCATGGAGGTGGAGGTAGCAGTGAGCTGAGATCGCACCACAGCACTCCATCCTGGGTGACAGAGCGAGACTTTGTCTATAAATACATAAACAAAATAGCATATTGGAAATGAACCCAAGAAAAAACAGAATGTCAATAATTTAGTTTGACTTGCTTGCCCAGAATGGGTCAAATCATAAATTTCGTAATCAGGGTCAAAAGAGAATTGAATTTGTTGACACAAGTATAAATGTTTATTTTGTATCTTTTTAGAAGAGCTTTATTGAGTTATAATCAATGTACAATACACCACACATATTTAAAAGACAATTTGGGCTGGGCGCAGTGGCTCATGCCTATAATCCCAACACTTTGGGAGGCTGAGGTGGGCGGATCACCTGAGTTCGAGAGTTCAAGACAGCCTGACCAACATGGTAAAATCCTGTATCTACTAAAAATACAAAAATGAGCCAGGCTTGGTGGCGGGTACCTGTAATCCCAGCTACTTGGGAGGCTGAGGCACAAGAATTGCTTGAACCTGGGAGGCGGAGATTGCAGTGAGCTGAGATTGCACTCCAGCCTGGGCCACAGAGAAAAAGAAAAAAAAAAAGGCAATTTGATGAGTTCTGCTTTTTGTACCCACCCATGTGAAAGTATCACAGTGAAAATACTGAATATATCCACCACACCCACAAATTTCCTCCCTGTCTTCCTCCAGCTCCTGGACCCACACAACCAAAAAGAAGGGATACTTTCAACAAATGATACTAAAACAACTGTAAATCCATATGCAAAAAAAAACCCTGAACCCTACCTCATACCATACACAAAGATTGACTGATTATAGGCTGAAAGATAAAAATTAAAACTACAAATTGTCTAGAATAAAACAGGAGAAAATATCCATGATCTTGATTAGGCAAAGATTTCTTAGGACACAAAAAGGATAAGCATAAGAAGCTGGACTTCAACAAGATGAAGCTCTGTTCCTCAAAATAGTATTAAGAAAATAAACAGATAAGCCATAAATTTGGAGAAACTATTCAAATATATATCCAACGAAGGACTTCTAACTAGAATATATGAAGAACTCTTACAAGTCAGTAACAAGACAACTCAATGAAAAATGGGCAGAAGATTTTCCCTTTATAAAAGATATATATGAAAGGCCAATAAGGATCTGAAAAGATGCTCAATGTCATCAGTAATCAAGGAGACACAAATTAAAACCACAAACAGACAGTATGTCACACAAGTAAGAATGGCCACAATTTAAAAGATGGACAATACTCATGGATACAGAGCAAGTGGAACTCTCAGACACTGCTGGAGGGAATGTAAAATGGAACCTCTTGGAAACTGTTTTCGAGTTTCTTACAGAGTTACCATACAATACAGCAATTTCACTATTTATCCCAGATAAAAACACAGGTCCACCCAAAGACTTGTATGGAAATATACAAGCAAATGGATAAACAAATTGTAGTCATTCATCCAAAGGACTATTTTTTTTTTCTTTTTTTTTTTTTTTTTGAGACGGAGTCTCGCTCTGTCGCCCAGGCTGGAGTGCAGTGGCGCGATCTCAGCTCACTGCAAGCTCCGCCTCCCGGGTTCCCGCCATTCTCCTGGCTCAGCCTCCCGAGTAGCTGGGACTACAGGTGCCCACAACCGCGCCCGGCTAGTTTTTTGTATTTTTAGTAGAGACGGGGTTTCACCGTGGTCTCGATCTCCTGACCTTGTGATCCGCCCGCCTCGGCCTCCCAAAGTGCTGGGATTACAGGCATGAGCCACCGCGCCCGGCCCCAAAGGACTATTAATGAGCAAAAGGAATGCAGTACTGATACAATATGGATTAACCTCAAAACCATTATGCTGAGGAAGCAGACACAAGAGTACATACCACAGCAAATCTATATCTATATGAACAGAAAGTAGACAGTAGCTCTATGAAGTCTAGGGCTGGAGAGAAAGAGAGATTGGGAGTATCTACTGTATTGGTCCATTTACATAAAAACTCCAGAAAAGACAAACTTTAGTCTACGTAAGACTTTTTATGTAGTCTACATATCTACATAAAAACTCTAGAAAAGACAAATTTTATCTAGAGCGAATCAGTGGGTGCTTAGGGATGGGGATTGGAGGGGACTGACTAGGATGGAGGCCAAGGGAACTTTTTGGAATGATGCAAATACCTTGGAGTGGTGGTTACATGGATGTACACATTTATCAAACTTATTTAAATGTACAGTTAGACTATTATTGTATAAGTCATACCTCAATAAAATTGATTATAAATAGGTCCAAACCCAAAACTAAACCAAAATCAGCAAGATTAATTACAAATTCACTGAATCATTTCTGAATAAACGGTTGTCCCAAAAACCTGCAAAGGTGCTTTAGGAAATCTGAAAACACAAGGTGTCAGAATATTTTATTCAAACTGTTAAAATGAGACAACTAAAAAAGCTGCTATGTAACAAGCAATTGTCTCTCTATCCATGGAAGATTGGTTCCAGGAACTTCTGCAGATACCAAAATTCATGAATGCTCAAGTCTGTTATATAAAGTGGCATAATATTTGCATATAACCTACACATCCTCCTACATGCTTTTTTTTTTCTTCTGAGTCTGCTTGCTAGGGAACTCCCATATACTTTAAATTATCCTTATGTATAATACCTAATACATTGCAAATAGTTGTTATACTGTATTTTTTATTTGCATTAAACTTTTAATTTTAGATTCCAGGGTACATGTGCAGGTTATACAGATTAACTCATGTCACAGGGGTTTACTGTATAGACTATTTCATCACCCAGCTACTAGGCCTAGTACCCAATAGATATTTTTCTGATTCTCTCCCTCTTCCCAGCTTCCACCCTCAAGTAGGCCCCAGTTTCTGTCATTCCCCTCTTTGTGTTCACACGTTCTCACCAAGCTCCCATATATTACTTTTACTGTTGTATTATGTTTTCTTTCAAATATTTTCAATCCACAGTTGGCTGAATCCATTGATGTGGAACTCAGATACGGAGGGCCAAGTTACTTTTTTCAAGTTCAGGTGCTTGGTTTTTTTTTGAGATGGAGTCTCGCCCTGTCGCCCACCCAGGCTGGAGTGCAGTGGCGCAATCTCAGCTCACTGCAAGCTCCGCCTCCCGGGTTCACACCATTCTCCCGCCTCAGCCTCCCCAGTAGCTGGGACTACAGGCGCCCGCCACGACGCCCAGCTCAATTTTTTGTATTTTTAGTAGAGATGGGGTTTCACTGTGTTAGCCAGGATGGTCTCCATCTCCTGACCTCGTGATCCACCCACCTTGGCCTCCCAAAGTGTTGGGATTACAGGCATCAGCCACCACGCCCGGCCAGGTGCTTGAATTCTTTTAGTGGTATCATTTAACGTTTTGTGTTTTTTGTTTTCAAAGAAATCTGGGGTAGCTGGACTCCAAACTCTTGCTAGAAGAAAATGAGCAAAATGGGCTTAAATCAAAAAGAATATGCCTTCATAGTTTTGGTAATTTTTGCTACTGTTCCCAGAAACTGAAGATTATGTTTAAAGCCCTGGCTGGGGATGAGCACTTACTTACCTAAACATGTGGTCAACTGCACTTTTGGGATATTGCTAACCTCTGGGTAACATTAAAAACTATCCAAAAGTACCAATTTTCTATGAAAAGGATGTAAAGTTTCGGGAGCTAGTCAGGTTTTCCAGGTTTACTTAGGGAAAAAGTCAAATCCTAAACTCCACCCACCAAAACCAGACGCATATCTTAAAATGGGAACTTATAAAGTATTGCCATAGAAAATGATCAATAGATTCTAGATGCAGAAATAATAAGGTTTGTTCAATACACAACACACTCATTAAGGACTATATCATAGAAAGTAGACATCCTGCTTTCAAAGGTTATTTTTTTTTTTGAGACAGAGTCTCGCTCTGTCGCCCAGGTTGGAGAGCAGTGGTGCGATCTTGGCTCACTGCAACCTCCACCTCTCAGGTTCAAGCAGTTCTCATGCCTCAGCCTCCCGAGTAGCTGGAACTACAGGTGTGCACCACCACACCCAACTAACTTTTGTAATTTTAGTAAATATGAGGTTTTGCCACATTGGCCAGGTTGGTCTCGAATTCCTGGCCTCAAGTGATCCACCTGCCTCGGTTCCCCAAAGTGCTGGAATTATAAGTGTGAGCTACTGCTCCTGGCCACTTTTAAAATTTATATAGCACTGTGTATTGACTTCAGTACAGACTTTTCCCTCCTTGGAAAGTTTATTTAAATTAAAGACTTAAGTGTGTAGCCTTGAATGTTTGCTCTTTAGGAGCTTATTTCTAAGTGCTTGTGGAAGCAGTACTTCTACATTTGAGTAGCTAAACTACATTTCAAATCTCATCCATACTGCATCATATTCTCCTTTAGTCCAGATCTTAGATTTTTTTCATCCTAGTTCTTGCTAGTTTTTTTTAATAAAGGATATGTACTTCACAGGTCACATGGTAGTCATGTTCATGTTTTCAACCATTCCTATACACTCCAAGAAAAGACACTATGATCTGAAAACTATGCCCGGAGCCATGACAATCATACAATTTGAAAACACAGCCATCAAGTTTCCGACTTAGTGCCTCACGTATTAAGATGATTTTTTTTTTTTGAGACGGAGTCTTGCTCTGTCGCCCAGGCTGGAGTGCAGTGGCGCGATCTCGGCTCACTGCAAGCTCTGCCTCCCGGGTTCACGCCATTCTCCTGCCTCAGCCTCCCGAGTAGCTGGGACTACAGGCGCCCGCCACCTCGCCCGGCTAGTTTTTTTTTTTTTGTATTTTTTAGTAGAGACGGGGTTTCACCGTGTTAGCCAGGATGGTCTTGATCTCCTGACCTCGTGATCCGCCCGTCTCGGCCTCCCAAAGTGCTGGGATTACAGGCTTGAGCCACCGCGCCCGGCCAATGATTTTTTTAAACAAACTTAACAGGCCGGACGGATACCCCATTCTCCATGATGTGCTTATTTCACATGCACACCTGTATCAAAACATCTCACATACTCCACAAAGCCTGAAATCCCAGCACTTTGGGATGCCAAGGTGGTGGATCACTAGAGCCCAGGAGTTTGAGAACAGCCTGGGCAACATGGCGAAACCCCATTTACACACACACACACACACACACACACCCCACACACAAAACGAAACAAACACCTAACCAACAAACAAAACCCTAGCCAGGCATGGTGGTGCATGCCTGTAGTCTCAGTTAGTTGGGAGGCTGAGGCTGTAGTGAGCCATGACTGCACCACTACACACCAGCTCAGTCAACAAAGAGACTATCTCAAAAAACAAACAAACAAACCCCAAACCAAAAAGCCAACAACATTCCTTTCTGATGCGGGATAACATGGTCTCGTCGGGGGAAAGTTTTCACATCTTAATAAATGCAAGTCTTAAATTTCATCAATGCTTTCTCTGTGCCACTGGGAATCTAGAGGTGAACAAGACTTTACAAAGTTCTTGCTCTCACGGAATTAACCACAACCGTGCATTTAATCGAAGTGAAAATGTGGGAATATGTAAGGTAAATAATAAAGGGACACATAGTAAACAACTTAGATAATTTATTAAGTAGAAAATAAAAAGTATGATTCTAACATCTATTTAGAATATGAACAAAATTAGAAACGGTTAAACTACAAGAAAAAAGGCAGAGATACTGAAGTTGGCTTAATGGTTATCCAACACAAACAAGCAAAACCCAAGTTACCTTCATGCAAATAAGCATTAAGGAAAAGAATACGGGAATGTTTACAGAATGTGCCATGGCAAACATTTTTCAAATTTACATAAGAAACTGTACATGAATGAAAAAATAAATTAGGTAATTTACAAGAAATGTTTTACAGATTACAACAGGCTATAACTTAGTTTATTATGAATAAAATTTGTAGCACATCATACATTTTTACATCACAGATTCAGTGTTAAAAGAATTCAGACATGATAAAGCTTAGACTTGACAAGAATAATGTAATAGACAGAATAAGGCAATTTACACTGAAATGGCATGTGGAAGTCAAATTAATCCCCAAATTAAAGGATTCCTTAGACTGGGACATAATAACATCTTCTGAGTACGATTTGGTCAATAACTGGGCATTAAGATAAATGCCATTCAATTTTAGTTAAAAAGTCAGCTTTTAGCTGTAGTTTAAATAAAAAGTAAAAGTACAGTGTACAAAAAAATAATAAAAACCATCTTAATATCACTTACATCCTAATACTATTAATTGTATTCGGGACAAGCAGACTAGGATATTGGTGTTACTTCTATAAAGTTACCTTCTATTTCTAAATGCTGTAAACTAAACTAAAACAGGTTCCACAGAAAAAGGTGGCAAATTCCAAAATGGCTTAATACCTGTGACGACTATTGACTGAGCCAGGTATGACATCGATGAAATTCAGACATACAATATAAAGTTGAGATAATCCCAAATTATTTTACATTATTTATATATACTTTACAAATTATGCAAACATGGAAATGTTTTCTTGGAAAGCTATTGGAACTGTAAGCACTGCGATGTATGAAAGAAAGATGTTTAGAGATACAAAATTTAATATCCTACAATTGAATTAGTTGCATATTTATACCATTCAAAATCTTGATTTTAACCTCATTCACTCCTTTGAAAAATACATTCCTCTTTTGTTCTTTTAAACGCAAAATGAGTGGCAGTTGCAGCAAAAACACTGAAATTCTACAAGGAAAAAAATTGATTTACCCCAAACGTATCTTTCAGCAGGAACTGTGGTACCTGAAATCCCAGTATCAGCTAATAGTTCGTTTGTTCGTTCATTCATTCATTCATTCATTCATTCATTCATTCATTCATTCATTCATGTTTGAGACAGAGTCTTACTCTGTTGCCCAGGCTGGAGTACAGCGGCATGATCTGCCCTCTGCCTCCCGATTCAAGTGATTCTCCTGCCTCAGCCTCCCGAGTAGCTGGGACTACAGGTGTGTGCCAACAAGCTGGGGTATTTTTTTTATTTTTAGTAGAGACGTGGTTCTTCCCATATCTATCCCCACTCACAATGATCAGAAATAAGAAACAGCTTTTTAAAAAGGGTCACTAAAAAATCCCAAATATATGTAACACAAACAGTCCGACTTAACAATGGTTTGACTTATGGTTTTTCAACTTTATAATGGGGCAAAAGCAATACATATTCAGTAAAAACTGTACTTCAAATTTCATCTTTTGATATTATCCTGGGCTAACGATATGTGGTATCATACTCTTATTTGAGATATTAAATCTTTCATTATAAAATAGGTTTTGTATTAGATGATTTTGCCCAGCTACAGGCCAACATTAAGTGTTCTGAACACATTTAAGGTAGGCTAGGCTAAGCTGGGATATTCAGTAGGTTAGGCGTATTAAATGTATTTTCAACTAACAGTATTTTCAATTTACAATGGGTCTACTGGAACATAACCCTATCATAAGTCAAGGAACATCTGTATTCCAACATTTATGAATAATTTTTTTTTTTGTACAATGAAAAAGTCATAATGCCCATATAATGCTGAAGTTAACATAGTAAAAATTCCAGATCACCTTTACAGATTTAAAAGTACAAACATTTTAATTTACATATAAAACCTTTCATATTACTTTAAGGTATATCTACCTGGCCATTACAGGCAATGACATATTAAGAGAGAACGCCATTCTACTGGTTTGGTGAGAATCCAATACCTAGTACCTATAAAACATATAACAATAAAAATTATGTAATAACTTAAAATTATATAAGCACTAAATATTAACTCCAAAACATGATACCAAATACCTGAAAAAAAATTAATTTAGTTATCCCAAACACGGCCATGAATGAAGCAACTTTCTCAGGACCCTGAAAACTGACTCATTTTCCATCATAACAAACCAAATAATGTTCAAAGAGGCAAGACCAGTGACCAACACTACTTCTAATACAATACCAAATATGACCTCACATTCACTGGATATACAGGACTAATGCAAATAGTAGTGACTGCTTTAAGAAAACATTTGGGCTGTTTGGAAGTGGAAATTAATTATTCAAAATTTAGATACGTCAGAAAAGCTGGGATGATTCATTTTCACACCACCATTATCGTGAAGGGGCTATCCAAATACTCTTAACAGAAGGAAAGAATTACTCACTTTTTTAGGTCTTCAGTGATTATTACTAGGCTCAGTAGAAACCAGAAGACAATTATTCTCTTAAATATTGACAAGAGGCAGTAATATAAGTAAAACATTATTTTCTGAGATTATCTGATGATTGAAACAAAGTTGGCTGAATTCCTTAGGTATCAGAATAAACATAAATCATTGATACTTCATGGCAGATCACTTTAAGTGAGGTCAGAGTATTATTACAAAAAGACAATATATTTCTAATGTTTTGTTTACACACACCACAAAACAGTTAAATTCAAAATAATGTACACTCATTTTCATTATCCTCTATCAGTTTTCACATGGCTTTAAAAAGTGAAAGAATTTCTAAACTACATTCTCAAATGCAATAGACTAAAATGAATAAAGTGCTCAACAGAAAAAGATACAATGAAATATGAAAAAATTTTGCTTATAATATACAGAGTGGTTATAAAGAACATATGGAAATTACTATCCAGTTAAGCTTTTCATCCAAAAACACAACCTTAAAAATCAAGGCAATATGTAATGGACTACTCTTCGAAGGCAAGAATACTGCTGGAATAAGAGGAAACCCTTTTCACTTTGTGCTACATCATTCTGCTTACAGAAACAATCTTTCAGGAACTGGTATTTACATTATAGCAATCACATGTACACTCAAAGGTAAAAAGAAAAAAAAAATCTCAGAAGTTTTTATAGAGTCTAATATTTAGCAAATAATCTGAACCACTTGAAGGGCTTTCAATTACCAAGTGTATTACAGGCAATAGCACTGACTTTACCCAAACTAAGATACCACCTAATTTCCAACTTATTTAGGGTAGTTGAGCAAGGAACTGCCATGTCAAATTACATGGCAAGTTTACTAATAGACTTAGTCTTTGGAAAAGATGAGCGTAGAACTTAAAAAGCACTAGTTTTAAAAGTCTCTAATTAGGCCGGGCGCGGTGGCTCAAGCCTGTAATCCCAGCACTTTGGGAGGCCGAGACGGGCGGATCACGAGGTCAGGAGATCGAGACCATCCTGGCTAACACGGTGAAACCCCGTCTCTACTAAAAAATACAAAAACTAGCCAGGCGAGGTGGCGGCCGCCTGTAGTCCCAACTACTCGGGAGGCTGAGGCAGGAGAATGGCGTGAACCCAGGAGGCGGAGCTTGCAGTGAGCTGAGATCCGGCCATTGCACTCCAGCCTGGGCAGCAGAGCGAGATTCCGTCTCAAAAAAAAAAAAAAAAAAAAAAAAAAAGTCTCTGATTAAAAGGCAATCTTCTCGCAGGGGCAGGGTGGTGGTGATGGGAGATTCTATATCCTGTGTTCTTTGCCTAGCCTCACAGCAAACTGACAGTGCTCCTTGCATTTGAAAAAGTTACCAGATTTTTTAAGAAGGAAAATTAAGCCCAAAAGTTACAAAGATTTTCTGGGTACAGAGGTCTACAATGCATTAAAGTTTCTTTTTAATCCTTAGAAATTGGCCCCTGAAAGTCCGATTTTAGAAATGAAGTCAATGGAATCATTAGATCTGCTTCAGTGAAGTATGTATGTTTGGACTGTTGGGAACTGTGCCCAGTGGACTCATACTATCTCAAATGTGATCTACTGGAAAGATTCAGGTCTCCTAAGAGAACTTGGCATAGTACCATGGTCAGATGGTAATAGACATACATAAGCATGCCATGACCCTAAAGCAACAACACACTTAAACTAGATAATAATTGTTCAGGAAGAACAATCCAACTAGAAAATTGGAGGTCCAGTTGGAGCAACCAGCCTTTGCTACTGCAAACTGAAGAGTGTGGCCACAGTATACCAGAGAATGGGGCCTGGTCCAACTCCAGAGAAGGCCACAAAGACCAAGACAGCCCCACTACAAAGTTCATCCCACCATACTCATCCTTTAATAACAAACAATCATGAGGACAGAACAAAACGCCATCCCTCCAAGACCTATCATATGTAAAGTCCTTCCTGCCCTTTCAACCAGAAACAGAGACTACAGTCAAGAAGATACTAACCACTCCTGCACTAATCTCTAGATTGGCTTCTCAACACCTGCAAATCCTTGAAGATTCTCATTGAGAAACAGAAGACAACATTGATTCCAGAGAGCTACTGAGAGAGCTGGAACATGATGGAAAAGACAGTGGGTTGTTGGTAGCTGGGTATTCTAAAGAGCGCCAGTGTGTTGCTTTTCTTGTACCGTCCTAGCACTCTTATCTCCTGGATGTCCTGGGACACATCCTGAGTCCCCTACAATTGCCGAAGGATCTCATTAGTACTCTTGCTTTCTGTTAATGAGCAAAAACTTATGACTTTCAGGGCAAAATGGAAGGGCTACACTTTATAGGACAGCTGGAAGGATGGTAAAGCCCAGTATCACTGGGCATAGCTCTTCAGACCCCAAGATGATCTCCAGACCAAAGATCTGGATCTCCAGAATACCAACAATGATGCCCAGCTGGGTGAGAGCACTAAAGGTACCCCAAAAGGCAGTAGGCGAGATCTCTCCAATGTACATGGGCACAAAACCTGTGCAGAGTCCACATTACAAGCCAGTAACCAAGTGGCCCAGGATCAGCATTTCAACCAACTCAGCTTTGTTTCAGAATCCCGTAAGGCAACCATTGATAGCCAACAAATTGATGATAAGCATTGAATTGCACCTGCCAAAGTGGTTGACAAAGAGTGCAACAGAAAGGAGTCAATCATATCACCATTGGCGAAGATGGCCACAGACAAGGGCCAGGGGGGAACGAGCAACACCTCAGAGGGAGAGTCTTCTAACCTCTCTTTCAAAGTGTAATTGAGAAAGTCCTGTATGATTGTCTCAGGAGCACTGATGACTCCAATGTTGTAGCCAAACTGAATAGAAGAGGTGGGGTGACCTGGGTCCCCATGGCCCTTATCTAATTCTTTTCAAATATTCAAGAAAAGAGTTAGGAGTGGGATTCCAGAGCCATTTCTTCCAGTCAACAAAACCTTCAAAGTGTCCTTGGCAGCAAGTTTTCAGGTCCTCAGTAATGCTCTAAAACTCACGCATCATTACAGCATCTCTGCGTTCTTGCCTTACCACATTTATCTCAGACCCAAACTTAGTTATTTCTTTTTATTACATCTGAACCATCAAAGCTAAATATTTTATTCTATTATGAATAACAGCAACAAAACCACATTTATCCCAAATAAATGTTACAGGAATCTAATAGATGAGCTGTTTTGAAACTTTATGGGAGTCTGAGGCAATACTGCAGAATTACTACAAGGATCAATGTTTAGTAAACAAAAGCATAATAGCTCCAAAATTTGTAAATCCTTTTACCTGGGAATTTATTCTCTCTTTTGTATTTTTGACAGTGATTACAAAGTTTTTCAGATTTTTATATTGGCAAGTTAACACTGGAGGTCCAATAGTTTAGTGAAGTTGTTTGAGTCTCTTGCTAATCAATGGTTTAGGAAGCAGAGATACTTGGGGATAAAACTGACTTCTATACATTACCAGTAAATCTAGATGTACTTTGTTTAAAGAGCTTAAAAAACTGTTTACATTACACAAGGTAAGTATCACTACGGGTTTTTTTTTTTTTTTTTTTTTTTACAAACCACAGTTTTACTTAACAGAGTTTTCAGTAGACTCAGAGATGCATGATAAAGACATTTCCCCATGTAGTTTTCGAATTTTACACTCAAGTTCTTACATTTGATTATAGGCATGAGCCACTGCACCCAGCCTCAAGTGTTTCAAATTCAGTTTTCTTCACCTAAAGACATGAATGTATGAATTATAAGAGTGGTTATTTAGGAGGAAAAGCATGTAAAGGTAAGTTTTTAGAATTTAGACTGAAACTTTGAATTCATGTCAGTCAGTAGCCATTTTAAAACCCTACAATGACTTCGTATTCTTTGCTTTAATGCTTCCATTGTAGTGACTAAATATTTGAGCCAAAATTCCATTAGTTCAATTTATTTTAAAAGTTTCTGATTTGTGTATCTGTACAGGTAAGAATCTTAATTGAATGATAGTAACTACAAGTTTTATACCTGTGGCAAATACTGTATTAGCATCTATAGATTTAGGGCAATCTTGAAGGAAAAATAGAATGGTCAGAGTCTAAGTTATTTCATCACTGTACTTTGGTTAATGTGGAACTATGATTCATATATTTTGTCCTTTCAAACTGAAATTACCTGCTAAAGTGCACGTAAAGTGAGCAACCATCTCACCACTGTGGCTCTTAGCTTTTCCCATATGTAGTCTAGAATTACTGGAATAATAAGAACACAAAATCATAATGAAGGCTGACAAAGATTATAATTTTTTATTAAGATCTCAAGTAACTCCCTGTAAGCTTACTGTGGTAAATAGATTTGGTTCTAATACCACAATGCCTCAAAGCTCTATGTTCTTAACGGTGCTGTCTTAGTAGAAATAAAACGTGAACCATGTGTGATTTTATCTTTTCTAGTAAGCACATTAAAAAAAACTGGAAACAGACGATTCTTTTTTTTTTTTTTTTTTTGAGATAAGAATCTCACTCTGTTGCCCAGGCTGGAGTGCAGTGGCACAATCTCAGCTCACTGCAGCCTCCGCCTCCTGGGTTCAAGCGATTCTTCTGCCTCAGCCTTCCGAGTAGCTGGGACTACAGGTGTACACCACCACGCCTGGCTAATTTTTGTATTTTTAGTAGAAACAGGGTTTTGCCATGCTGGCCAGGCTGGTCTCGAACTCCTGACCTCAGATGACCCACCCATCTTGGCCTCTCAAAGTGCTGGGATTACAGGTGTGAGCCACCACGCCCAGCTAAGATTCATTTTAATTGTATATTTTTCTTTAACCCAACATTTCCAATGTTAACATTTCAACATGTAATCAATACAAAAAATTAGGAGATATTTAACCTTTTATTGTCCCTAGTCTTCAAAAACCAGTGTATATTTTACACTTAAGAGCACATTTCGGCCGGGCGCGGTGGCTCAAGCCTGTAATCCCAGCACTTTGGGAGGCCGAGACGGGTGGATCACGAGGTCAGGAGATCAAGAGCATCCTGGCTAACAAGGTGAAACCCCATCTCAACTAAAAAATACAAAAAATAACTAGCCGGGCGAGGTGGCGGGCGCCTGTAGTCCCAGCTACTCGGGAGGCTGAGGCAGGAGAATGGCGTAAACCCGGGAGGCGGAGCTTGCAGTGAGCTGAGATCCGGCCACTGCATCCCAGCCTGGGCGACAGAGCGAGACTCCCTCTCAAAAAAAAAAAAAAAAAAAAAAGCACATTTCAATTCAGACTAACCACATTTCAAATGCTCAACAGCTACATATGGGTAGTAAGCTGCTGTACTGGACAGTGTGGTTCTAGAACTACCTCTTACAAATGAACACTATCAGTGTCCTTGAAAAACTTTCTTATTTGAGCTAGTTTATTTTATACAAACAAACAATTTCTTATTATTCCTGAAAGATCTCATATTGGCATCCTGCCATTTCACTGTAGTGCCTATCATTTTTCCATTGATACTGATAAAGTTGCCCAAGACACATCTTCCCACATAGAGGAAGTAAGAGGAAAAAAACCCTTTTGGATAGAATCTATTAAAACTCATCCCACTATTCCTCTGTACATAAGTAACACTGCGTCTGCTGAGTGGAATTTGCATTCGGAACTTCAAAATTCAGACTCATCTACCTTTCCAAGTTAGACAGCTGGGGAAAGAACTTCCTAAATCTTAAGGATGAGGGTAGAGGGCTCAACCCCACTCCAGATTCAGGCAAGGGGAATAGGAAAGAGTGAGATCAGAGCATGGTGGCCTCTTGCGGGGGTTCCTTTGATGGAGGCTGTGGGGGAGTGGAAGGCATTATTTTAAGGGGATAAGAAGCAAATGGAAGACTTGCTCCAACTCTAGAGTTTTCATAGAGTTAGAGGAGGTGAAGGGATTTATTCCTGCCATGGATCATGGGCGCTTCTATAATCAACTCCTGGTTTTGCACTATTTTTATAAATGGAGATTGGACCTTGGTGACAGCCTCTCTTCCCCTTTTCCTATGTTGCTCAATTTCCTTTCCCTCCTAGGTTCTTACTCATTTCAAACCCTTGCCAGTAACAGTATTTTAGTTATCAGTTCTCACCATTCCCTCTGGTGGTTGAGCCTTTGGATAAAAATCCACATGGCTATGGAGTGAGTTTTGTTGGAAAAGGTGACCTTTCTCTAACTGCACCTCTATTTCTGGCTCCTCAAACGGCGAAGGGTGATAATAAGGCATGGTAGAGGTTTTCCCATTTTTCAGTGACTAGATTGTGAATATTTCCAAATGATTTTTCTATTATTAATGTTACTGTGGTTGTTTTAAAATAAAAGCTCCTAATGTACATATGATCAAAACAAACAAACAAAAAAGAGCACAGTGAACTCAAATCATATTCCATTACAATAGTCCCAGGACTTCATTAGACCGACTCCCAGTAATTAAGCTTCCAATCTTAAAATGTTAAACATTTCAACGTGTACTGACTAATTCCTGTAAAATACAGAAAGTGCAACATCACCAAATGTGCATTTCCCAGGATTCATTTTAGAATTCTCATGAAAATTTAATAATAGTATTTCAGTTAATTATGGCATTTGAGAAAAGACACTTATGGGGAAAGATCACATACATGCTTTGGGTGATATGTTAAAAAAAAAAAAAAAAACCTACAATAATTAGTAGTATTGCCTTAACATTTCTAAAATCACATAAAAATGATCATCTTTGATTGCCATTTCAATAATTTTGGATACAGGGTATGTTATTTTCTGCTCACTAGTAATCAAAACATAAAACAGACTTGTAACAAATATTCAGAGTCGATTATTTTCATAAGCTAAACATTTCCGAGACTTTAAGATTTGTGTTTGAGCATACAGTACTGCAATGTTGGCTACATAAAATTTAAAAATCTTTTTAAGAGGAAGCTCAATAATCAGAGGCTGTATTGCATTTAAGGATTTAACACTGGCTATATACAAAAGGGAAAGCATTTCAATGAGAAATACTTCACGTTACCAAGTTCTCTCCTTTAATATGGCAACATTCAGCAGCTTATGCTACTCTTCTATCCTTTGGTTCCCAGTGACAAACAATGCAGTAATAATGCCTCTGGTTTTAGTTCCTCTTGGACGACATTTATTAGCAGAGAGAGAGACCTGATGCTTTAGCTGAAATTTGGCAGCCCAAGAAGTGCACCAACTGCTCCAAAGTATCCCTGTATAATTTAAAAATAACTGTTATGTAGTGCAGCTTTTAAATTAGCATATAATATTAACCACTTGAGAACACACAACTATGCACAATCTATCTGTTTAATAATATTTGGAAACCTACCAATTTCTGTGTTGTTAGCTATTATAAAAAATCTTCTGAATCTGTATTCTTGATATCTACACAGCTTTGAAATATGTATTTTTATTTATTATTATTATTTTTAGAGACATGGTCTCACTATTTTGCACAGGCTGGCCTTGAATTCCTGGGCTCAAGTGGTCCTCCCATCTCAGCCTCTTTAGCTGGGACTATAGGCTCACACTGAAATATGTATTCTAAAAGTGTGGCCTTTAGACACTAAAGCTTCCAGGACTGTAATAGCAATTCTGCACCCTCTCCCCTTTACTTAATAAACAAACTAACTTCCTCTGGCTGTGCCTGACACTCACACGGCACGCCATGTGGAACTGCACAAGGGCACACCATTCTGATTTGTATTGTGTGAGCAGTGACAATGAGACAGGGAAGCTTTTAAGAGCAGAATAATTTGAATCTGTGTTACTAATTTGTAATGATACAGCCATTTGACTTTGATCACAAAATGATTCAAGTTAAGTTAATCCAAAACATTATGTGGACTGATAATTGCTCAGATCAGAATTTAACTGCATGTAGTAAATGAATACTAAAAAATTTGGGGGTGCTTAGCAGGTTATTATAATTCTCTTCCCCACAACTGAAACTGAAGTGAAGGAACCAATATTCTACCTAAGGCTGGGCACGGTGGCTCACACCTCCAAAGGATTGCTTGAGGCCAGGAGTTCCAGACCAGCCTGGGCAACAAAGACAGATTCTGTCTCTACAAAAAATATTAATAAAAATAAATTAGCTGGGCATAGTGGTGCATGCCTGTGGTCCCAGCTACTTGGGAGGCTGAGGTGGGAGGATTGCTGAGCCTAGGAGGAAGAGGCTGCAGTAAGCCATCATCGTGCCACTGAACTCAAGCCTAAGTGACAGAGCAAGACCCTGTCTCTTAAAAAACATGCTATTAAAATTCACAAAAAACATTTTCCTACCATACCTCATGTTCTAGAAACAATGCTTTTAGTTGACCTTTTGACCAATAATCCAGTGCATACGCCAGAAGTTTCATTGAGAGGGTATTGACACGTAAAAAGTTTCCAACAAAGACAACTCTGTTTATTTTCTAAAAGAAAAGAACAAAGAAAAAACTTGTAAAAATAATTAACACATTTTACAATATAAAAGGTTTCAAAATATTTATTTAAAGATGTAAACAACAACTACCCTTTATCAGTATAATACCTACTACATTCCTGGCATATAGCTCTATAATCCTGAGTATTTAAAAATTAGTTCTGCACACATCATCCAAAATCCACAAAACGTATAACACCAAGAGAGAACCCTAAACTATGGACTTTGGGTGATGATGATGTGTGCACAGGGTGATTGACTGTAACACATGATCACTCTACTGTGGGATGTTGAGGATGGAGGGCTGTGTGTATATATATGGAAGGTGGTATATGGGAACTCACTGAGCTTTCCACCTAATTTTACGTGAAACTAACACTGATCTAAAAAATAAAGTCTACTTTTAAAAAAAGGTTCTAGAAAGACTCCTAGCAGATGATTTCAGGTAAGACTTGTTTTTGAAAATGGACAATAAATAGCCCCCTTACAAAGTCATTTGGAGACATATTATTGATGTGATTAAAAAAAAAAAAATCAAAACATGGTAAGTACTATGAAATGCATTTATGATAAGTAGCAAATTTGGCCCATATATTGCACATTATTGATGTGATTTAAAAAAAAATCAAAACATGGTAAGTACTATAAAATGCATTTAGAATAAGTAGCAAACTTGGCCCATATATTGCAATGCATGTTGAACAATGACATGCAACTGTGGATTCTATAGAATTGGAGAGTAATACTGACTGGGGCACTGGCACGTGCATTCCTCTAGGATTCTAGCATTCTTTCTCCATCCCCTGCCTGATTAATCAAATCATTCTCTCTCTGCAAAGATTCCACACTAATTTGGTTTCTTAGATATCTCTATTAGGAAATCTTAGGGGAACTGGTGTTTGAATCACCAGAAAACTTATTTCGACTCTCACAATATACTGACTTTTGAGTAGAAATCTTTGTACATAAGTTGGGATACTATAAACCATGGCCTAAATCATTGTTAACTCAATTGGTCAGTGGAAATTTAGACATAAAGGGCTAAGAATAAAGGTTTCAAATTGTTGTCAGCCCCCAACATGGCCTACTAGTAACTCCATCAACCAACTAACACTTAAGTTTCTTAAGTTATTAAAAAACTGATGAGATCAAGTTCTGGATTTAAATATAGAATAATTCAGAGGATTTGCATAGTTGTTCTCTCTGCTGGAAGCTTTCTCCCCAAAATGTCTACGTGTACAGTTTCCCCCTCACCTCCTTCAAATCTCTGCCTAAGAATCACATTTTCAAGAAAGCTTTCCTTTAGCCACTCAATTACTTGGCAATTTGTCCTCTACCACTCTCTGCCCTATTCCCAATCCTCTTTATCCTGTTTGATGGTCTCTTTTTAAAAAAATAGCATTCATCACCTAATACACACTAAACAATTTACTTAATATGTCACCAGAATGAATGCAAGCTCCACAAAGCCAGATCTTTGTTTTCTTCGTTAATATATTCCAAATACCCAGAACAATGTCTGGCATCTGGTAATCAATAAATATTTACTCAATGAATAAATGAATGAATGAATGAACAAATGAAGGCTTCCTTCAAAAAGCATATTTCCCAATCCATTTAAAGTATTTGATATTTATAAAAATTAAATGGGCAAATATATCTATTATTATATAAGGAAGCTAGAATTAAATATATATATATTCTTTTCCAAACAAAGAATCCCAACTATATGGTCAATCTAACAGTATATGCTTTTCACATTTTTCTTGGAACAATAAACACCACTCAAATATCATGAAGAACAGGTCTCAATGCCTTCATAGCCCTGTACAATGCTGCTTGATCCATATGCAACAAGGCAGCACTGTAAAGAAGCCGAGGGCAGTAAGAAAACTTCCAAGAATTTCACTAATCAAATGCAACATTAAGCACTGGTGGTATAGTGGTGAGCATAGCTGCCTTCCAAATGCAACATAAGACTAAAAAAAAAATGCTTTCACAAAATAGTTACCTCAAAATATCTTATGCTTAGAATTTTCTTTTACATCCTCAAGGGATTTAGGTTGTGTTTTTCTGAAAAAAAATTCTGAATAAATTTCTCCTATTTCAATTTGAATTATCTGCTACTTTCTTTAAAGGTAATATAGCAATTGGGTACATAACATATATACCTAATGAGTCTTGGCGTTTAATGGGCTACATCTCAATCCCAGAGGCCTCCTTAGGGAAAGTGAAGAAGCCCTGCTAGGTGTATATAGGACTCCAATTCACATTTTTGATAATTTGAGTTTTGCAGTTTTTTTTTTTTTTACCTCATTAACAGCACACATTCGTGCCACAGAACCAATGTTATTGGTGATAGTAACTAAAGTAGCTCTTGCCAGATCTTCTTTACTAACAGATTCTCGCTTCTCCTTATAAATCATATTCCCAAAACTGCAGAAAAATGAAAAATAAAGTCAAATCTGCTGAAAACAAGCAACATTTTACATATTAACAGATATATCTATAACTTGGATATTTTTTATAAAATTAGGACCAAAAAGTAGAAACACATAGGGATAAGATCAAAACAACCTAACAAAATAAATCTATGCAAGAGTAAAGTAATACCTTTCAAAGAATTAAGGTTAAAATGACAAAAAAAAAAAAGCATAGTTATTGTAAGAAAGCAAAGATTACCAAAATATCTTCATTTTTAAACCTGATTCAAAACAAATTAACAAAGTCAAAATTACAAAATGTTTCCAAAAGTATCTCAGCTTTAACTTCAAATTCTTTTTCATTCAGTCACAAGAAACATTTATGACATACCAAGCTTTGTGCTGGAGACACAGATAGTCCCTCAAACAGAGAATTAGTCTAGTGCAGCACTGTCCAATAGAAATAAAATACGAGTAATATATAATTTCATATATGTTCTATTAGCCACATTAAAAAGGTAAAAATAAACGTGAAATTAATTTTCATTGTACATTTCATTTAAGCCAATATATCCAAATATCGTCATTTCAACATGTGGCACTCAAATGCCAAGTGCCTGATGTGACTAGAGGCTACCATAATGGACAATGCAGGCCTAGATACAAAAGACAGCAAGAGAAGCGCTAACAGTAACAGGAAAAACAACAAACAAAGGCTAACCTCGGAAATACAAAGAAAAAAGTATCTTTTATTAAGTGGTAAGAGAAAAAAGTTAAGAAGGTATGAGGCAGGGCTTTTCAAAGCAAAGGGACCAGAAAAAGCCAGAGAAAAAGAGAAGGAAAATCTTAGGCAGAGGCAACTAAAGGTTAAAGGCACACAGAAATGAGAAATGAAAACATCTATGAAATCACAAGATATTTGGTCAGAGTGAAGCGTCTATGTGAGGGAGAGGCAAGATATATTATTGAAGAGTGAGACAAAGTCCACTATCAAAGGACACTGGATTCCCTGACAAAGAACTTGGGGCGCACAAGCAACAACGGTTAGGAAGCATAATGAGAGACAAGACTGATAAATAACAGAACAGTAAATTTAAAATATTTAGGAATCAATTTAAAAAGCTATGTATGGACATATTTGGAGAGGCCTTTTTAAATGTGTGAAAGGCACAAAAGTAGCCTTAAACAGATAAGCTAAGTTCTTCAACAGCAAGACTCACTATAAAGATATCATCTGTCCAAGTTAATATATAAACTTACTGAGATTCCAAAAAAACTTTTTGTAATAGAGAAAATGCTTGCCAAGTTCATACAGAATATCAAGCAAAGAAGTGAAACTAGCCCTTCTAGAGATTAAAACATACTTTTTATGCCTCTATAAAGCTGAAAGTATAATGCTGGTACATCAACAGAATGAAAAGCCAGCATATGTAAAAAAGCCATCTCAAATCAGTGAAATAAAGATGGACATTAGGGCCTTCTGGAAAAAAAAAAAAAAAAACCCTGAAATATGAAAGCATGATCTGTAACTTACAAAATACCCTAAGATAAACTGTAAGTAAATCAAAGATTTAAGTATAAAAATACCACCATTAACATATTAGAAGAAAACAAGGGTTTATTCCTTTATGTATTTGGAATGTAGAAGACTTACTTACTATGAATCAATATCCAGAAGCCATAAAAGAAAAGACTGATAAATTCAACTGTATAACAATCGAGCAGAAAAGTAGAACATGAACAACAACTCACAGAAAATAAAATATGCAAGGCTCTTAACCCCAGTGTTGGTAGGAGAAATGTAAATTAAAAGTACATTAAGGGCCAGGCACAGTGGCTCAGGCCTGTAATCCCAGCACTTTGGAAGGCCGGGGCGGGTGGATCACCTGAGGTCAGGAGTTCAAGACCAGCCTGGCCAACATGGTGAAACCCCGTCTCAACTAAAAATACAAAAAAATTAGCTGGGCGTGGGGGCGGGCGCCTGTAATCCCAGCTACTTCGGGAGGCTGAGGCAGGAGAATCACTTGAACCTGGGAGGCAGAGGTTGCAGTGTGCCAAGATGGTGCCATTGCACTCCAGCCTGGGTGACAAGAGTGAAACTCTGCCTAAAATAAAATAAAATAAAATGAAATAAAATAACATTAAGATACCATTTCTCCACCAGATGGAGAAATGCAAAAGTCAGCACTCTACTGGTGAAACAGGCACTTTCATTTACTGCTAGTGAGAGTGAAAAACAGTACCGCTCCTTTGCATAGTTAACAGTATCTCAAAAATGCATTTGCAATCCAACTTTTGGGAATTTATCCTACACATGTATAACATAAGGACAACAACATGTAAAGATTTCTAGGCTATATGGATACTTTAGAGTATATATACTATGCCATATAATGGTAAATTACCTTTTGTATATGGGGAGAAAAGTAAGAATATGTATTGGTATGTGCATCGAGAAACAATGGAAGGACACTCAAAAATTAAAAAAGAAAAGTTTCCTACAAGGTGCACTCAGGGTAGACTTCTTAAAATGTATACTTAATTTTTAAATGACATCTATGTTCAAAACTTGGAACCTAAAATGGGTAAGAGAAAGCACCCTTACAACTTTCTGTTATACTGCTTTCCAAAAACGTAAGCAACTTTAATTACTTAAGTTCCGTAACTTAAATAACACAAATGTTAAACTTACCTAGATGCTACAGCCCAACCTGGCAAACCAAATCTTTCGTAATCTCCTCCATAAATATCACGGACCAGCTTGTCAGCTTGTGTGCTATCACCTTTGGATGCCATTTCAAGAGCCTCTTCAAAACTTTCACAGCCAGTCAATAAACTGCATAAACCCAGAAAGGTACCCCCTCCAAGGCTAAAGAAAATAAAGAAACTTGCTAAGTTGCATTTATACATTGTATTCTTTCTCTAAAGTAAAAGGGTGGATCATTCATGTATTCAATAAACACACAGAAAAAACCCATGACTAACGCTAAGTGCTGAAATAACATAATGAAGGCAACAAAAATTGTTTAGTAAAACCAAACTTGTTAGATCAAAGAATAAACCAAAGGAAAAAAAAAATCACTTGGTGGAAATAAGAGGAAAGACCTCTTAAATATCTCCCAAAGTCTTCAGCTAATACCTTACACTCTGTAGTTACCAAAAATAAATTTTTGTGTGTGCATTAAAAAGGAATAAATGTTAAAAATCAGTACCATATTAATTACAAAGAGAAAATCTGTAATTTTTCTTTTGAGACAGGGTCTCACTCTGTCCCCTCAGGCTAGAGTGCAGTGACCATGATCATAGCTTACTGCATCCTTGAACTCCTGGGCTCAAGCAATCTTCCTGTTCCAGCCTCCGCAGCGGCTAGACTACAGATGCACACTACCACACTGGACTAATACATATGTATATATTTTTGCAGAGATGGGGGTCTCACTATGTTTCCCAGGCTGGTCTTGAACTCCTGGTCTCAAGCAATCCTCCACTATGGTCTCCCAAACTGTGAGAATGACAGGCATGAACTACCATGCCCAGCTTTGTAATTTTAAATGGTTTCCAAGAAATGATTTTGGGAAAGGCGTATTTACTTGGTCTGACATGGATGAAATCAATTCAATGTGATCCATTAACATTTAACATGACCTACACATAAATACAATGAGTAAATTTATGTCCAGCTGGCCAACACGTCAATTACAGAAATTTATTTGCTTCTATTATTCTTCTGGATATGCTCACAGAATGAAATCATATCTAATTCCTAAACTCTAAACCTTTGCTCCCTAGTCTCACCTAAATTTCCAGCAAGTTCTACCCCTGAATCACTGTTGGATTTAGTTAACAGACTGAACTTCTTTTAGAGTTAACCAAAGAAGGTAATAGTAGTGTATGATTCTTTGGCATAGAGAATTACAACAGATGTGAACTTTTAACCACTATAAAAATAAAGTACTAATTAAATATAAGTATAATTTAAACAGAATTACTACTTTAAAATTAAAATGAGTTTTTCCACAAATCAATCTAAAGTATCCCAAAATCTTTCTTCCTTAAACAGGAATCTTCACCTCTCTGTAAAAGTTGATAAAATACATAAAAGAATCATGAGTTTTAAATCTTATTTCTCATTCGTATTTCAGGTATCACAGAAAAGTATGTGGGCTATTTGGGAACATTAATGTTATCACAAAAAGAAATCACATTAATTCATCCTATAAGAATAAATTACAATGTTCCCCAATACTGCAGTTTAAATGCTCATCTATTCAGCACGTTGCAAGCTAGAGGTTTACATACATTAATATCTATTAAAAAGTGAAAAAATAGGTAAAGAAGAAAAATGCTTTGGAAAAAAGAACAAAATATAAACATAGTAAAGTTTTAAAATCAATAGAACACTGTTGCCTCCAAGTAAATGCTCTTCCGTTAAATTCTAGAAAAAAACATTACCAGACTCATTCTAGATAAAAATTCACTTTTACTATAATGGAAATTTTGATCCCAACTGATGCTGACTAATAAACATTTAATAATTTCAGTTTGAGTCTTGACATACATATCCTATAAAAATACATTATCTGTTGGCTGGGAGCGGTGGCTCATGCCTGTAATGCCAGCACTTTGGGAGGCTGAGACAGGCAGATTGCTTGAGCTCAGAAGTTCGAGACCAGCCCGGGAAACATGGCACCCTCTTTCACACACACACACACACAAATACATGTTTGCTGTTGTGCAAAAACATGCTCTTTTACTGGTGAAAATGGCATTATTATACTGATTTCATAACTTCTGTGTATAAAACAATGTGAACGCAGCAATACAACCAAAAAGGTCACTACCTTGTCCCAGTCACTCGTTTATAGTTGTCTTTGGAATGGACTGCTAAAATACTGACTCCTGAGCCAATGTTCACTACAAGCAGTGGATAGGGATCATCCAGGTTAAAAGGCATCTTTTGGCATCGCTCAGGTTCTGAGGCATTAGCAAAATAATAGCACTCGGCTTGTCCATTGAAACTGACAGAGTCTATATACAGCAAGCCCTTTACAAGGCAGTCAAGTTCATCCAGTTTGTGCAGGTGGAGGTTTCCAATCTGTTAAAAAAACAACAACAAAACAAAAAAGGATGACGTTCAAAAACACTCGCCTCAACTAAATGATTTTCCTGTATTACTTTACAAAAATTAAAAATAATCTATGACCCCACATTTTCATTTTGTTTCATGTCAAAATCTCTTTAGGGATTTCACCTAGTCCACTGGTCCTCAGTGAGGGTGGTATCACCTCACTGCTAGCTTTCTAAATGATGGGGAGGAAGGAAGAACCAAGCTGACATTTAGTGGGCAGGGACTTGTGATGTTAGACATCTTTAATAGGTGGGACATTTCTGCAAACCAAAGAATTATCCCATCTATGCATTATCTTTGAGTGTTCTGCCAGTCGTTTTTATAGTGGCAGTAGGAAAATTATTTATAATTATCTGAGGCTAGAGAAGAACAAAGTTATTTTACCTGTCAGTGTATATAAATACAAAAGTATTTGTCCCATGGATTTATTTATTTATTTATTTATTTATGTGGGGAAAAGAAAGAGATCAGCCTGTTACTGCGTCTATATAGAAAGAAGTAGACATAAGAGACTCCATTTTGTTCTGTATTTGAGATGCTGTTAATCTGTGACCCTACCCCCAACCTTGCCCTTGCAAGAGACATGTGCTGTGGTAACTCAAGGTTGAATGGATTTTGGGCGTGCAGGGTGTGTCTTTGTTCCTAGAAAAGCTAGGTATTGTCCAAGGTTTATCCCCATGTGATAGGATGAAACAATGCTGCTAAAAGGTTTATCTCTAGGCACAGGATTTTCCTTTAAACTAATTCATGTCACAGAGATCCTTGTTCTTATGTCTTACTGCTGATTTCCTCCCTAAAAACGATCCTATTGTCCTGCCACTCCCTTATCTTTAAGATGGTAAAGATAATTATCTATAAATACTAAGGGAACTCAGAGACCGGTGCCGGCGTGGGTCCTCTGTAAGCTGAGTGCCGGTCCCCTGGGCCCCCGCTTTTCTCTATACTTTGTCTCTGTGTCTTATTTCTTTTCTCAAGTCTCTCGTTCCACCTAACGAGAAACACCCACAGGTGTGGAGGGGCAGGCCACCCCTTCATATTTATTTTTGAGATGGAGTCTAGCTCAGTCACTCAGGCTGTAGTACAGTGGCATGATCTCGGCTCACTGCAACCTCCACCTCGCGGGTCCAAGCGATTCTCCACCTCAGCCTCTCGAGTAGCTGGGATTACAGGTGCCTGCCACCATGCCTGGCTAATTTTTGCATTTTTAGTAGAAATGAGGTTTCACCATATTGACCAGGCTGGTCTCCAGCTCCTGATCTCAGGTGATCTGCCCACCTTGGTTTCCCAAAGTGCTGGGATTACAGACGTGAGCCACTGCACCCAACCCACATAGTTTTAAATATATACTATATTTGCTAGGAAACGAACCACCATATAAAGCAAGGGAATATTGTACTTCTTACTGTTTGGAATTTTACCAAGTGTTTGTTTAGCATGCTGGAGGGTCATGTCAACAACAGCAATGCCATTTATGGTATCTGATTTTCCAATAGAACATACTGTATCAATCTGGCATGTGTAGCTTTGGTATTCATGATCAATCTAGGCATAGGTGCAAGCATATAACTACTTCATGATGTCCTCTGGAATGATCATACTGTTTGTTAATCTATCCACTGACAGGTTAACTTCTGATTAATCACTGATACCTTAATCTCCTGTCTTTATATTATAGTTTGAGTACTAGTTTGAAATTATTAAATTCATCATTTCAGGTTAGTAAAAAGTGTATTATAAGACATTTGTTATAAAATATTGCAGCTTAGATATCAGTTCCTCTGGGAACCTCTTCAACTCTCTAGCTGTTGTTACTCCTCTGTGTTCCCAAGGCACCTCTTTTCATACAGTACTATAGATCGTTACCTCAAATTATAAGGGTCTCACTTCTATGAGCCATTTAAGTTATTTATATGCCTTTTGAGACAGGGTCTCATTGTCACCCAGGCTGGAGTGCAATGGCTCAATCACAGCTCACTGCAGCCTCAATCTCAAGAGCTCAAGCAATCCTCCCACTTCAGCCTCTTGAGTGGCTGGGACTACAAGCACAGGCCACTATGCCAAGCTAATTTTTTTTTTTTTTAGATGGAGTCTCGCTCTGTCGCCCAGGCTGGAGTGCAGTGGCATGATCTTAGTTCACTGCAAGCTCTGCCTCCCGAGTTCATGCCATTCTCCTGCCTCAGCCTCCTGAGTAGCTGGGACTACAGGTGTGCGCCACCACACCTGGCTAATTTTTTGTATTTTTAGTAGAGACAGGGTTTCACTGTGTTAGCCAGGATGGCCTCCATCTCCTGACCTCATGATCCGCCCTCCTCGCCCTCCCAAAGTGCTGGGATTACAGGCATGAGCCACCGCGCCCGGTCCAAGCTAATTTTTTTATTTTTTGTAGAGACAGGGTCCTGCTATGTTGCCCAGGCTGGTCTCAAACTCCTAGCCTCAAGTGATCCTTCCACATCAGCCTTTATATTCCATTAACAGTATTTTCTTACGATTTTGAGAAATTAAATTATTCACATTTACATTTTCAAGAAAAACAAATTTCAGTGGTATTCCTAAATAGAGCCACGCTTTATTCTAATAGAAAAGACTAGAAGCCTGGCAAACCACTCTTTGAACTGTCATTCTAATGGAAAAGACTAGAAGATGGCAAACTGCTAACAGCACATAACTCAAACCAATACTCATAGTTCTCCTGCCATATCCATTCAAATCACCCCATCTGACACAGGAACATGGCAGGATTGACAGTGTAAAAACAGGAAAAAAAAGGGTAACAGATTTTCATTCAGGTGTCTATTATACTAACCAAAAGACACTGGTTTCCAAACTTAGGGTTTGGGAAGGAGATGGCCCTGGAAGATTAATATTATTTGAATAAGCAATATTCCAAAAACCATGTAAATGTAGGACAATAGTGAAAATAATTCAAGTTTCATTTATATCTGGCTTTGTACACTGCCAAATTCATTAAAGTCCCCAAATTCCCTTTTTATTATAGCTTTGTAGTACAGCCCTAAACAAGTTTTACCAAATATTATGTGCAACAACATGGCTAAATCTGGGCAATTTTTAGTTACCCCAAATAAGTGTTTAAAACGCCCTAAGTGAAAGGCAATCACGGATACATATTTCCCACTGCATGTGCAGGGAGAATTAAAGAACATGCTAGATGGAAACCTACTCTCATATTTAAAAACGAACACGTATCAATTTTCAGTTTTGAGTAAAAGATACCTACTGTGCGAAAATCTTTTTCAAACTTGTAAGCACCACCTCCTGTAGCACATAGCACCGTCTGCAATGTTGAGAAGTTTTTATCTCTTCCCATTTGGATAAAAGTAGGCAGGTCCTGGGTTGGAAACCTGATAAAGTGCAAGTTCCCTCTTCGGCCAAAAAGTGTTAAATCCTTCAGTTCAAGGTGTACATCCCGAATGCCGGTGGATCCATATGCTACATTAGAAGTCAAATATTTCCGAATACTTTTTAAACTCTCAACTTCTTCTTGTTCTTCCTCTGCTGTGATATCAATAGGTTCAAAGTATGAGAGTTTTACTAGAGTTCCCCCAATGTCCATGCCAAACCATGGGAAAGCTATGGGAGGAAGAAAAAAAATTTTTTTTATATATATATATATATCCATTTTAGAAACACAAATTAGAAACTAGTTAATTAGTCACAAACTTCATTTACTCTGAGTCATGCATTCATGCAATAATACGTATTGGGTAAGACACATGTTCCATGTGGAACTCACCTTTTTCCCTTCAAAGTTTCATTAATATATTTTCTAAAAACATATAGGGTGCTTAGAGTTGACCCAGGATCTTTTCATTCCTGGCCTGGTAGGCACTCCTTTTCAGTTACTATATACTTACCATGTGCTCCAGGGATGAGAAAAAATTCAGATCATTTTTTTTTCCCCCAATAAATAGGTCATCACTAAGGGCATGAAAATCTTTGTTTCTATAAACATTTTAATACAGTAAAACTGGCCTATAATCACTTCAAGTAACCCAGGAGAAAAGCATCTCCTGAAAAAGCAATTCCTGCCAGGTATGGTGCTTATACCTGAAATCCCAATACTTTGGGAGGCTGAGGTGGGGGGCATTGCTTGAGGACAGGAGTTTGAAACCAGCCTTGGCAATATAACAAGATCCTATCTCTGCAAAAAATTTAAACATTAGCTGGGCGTGGCAGCATGCACCTGTAGTCCCAGTAACGGGAGGCTGAGGCTGCAGTGAGCCATGTTTGCACCACACTACAGATTAGGTAACAGAGTGAGATCCTGTCATAAACAAACCCAAAAAGCAATTCCCTTCAGTAAATAATCATTATCTCCTCTACACCAGGAAACAGGAATGCAAATGAATAAGATAAAATACCTGCCCTGAAGGAGTGCTCAATGTAGCAGGGGAATATAAATAAAACACATTAAGAGGCATAGGTCAATACAGTTAAGGAACTAGAAAAAGGGGGAAGTCTGAGGAAACAGAGGACCTTGCACACTTAGCTAAAGAGCTTAGACTTGAACCTCTTAGACAATGGGAACACTACTGATGTTCTAAGTAAGAGAGTGGCACAGTCTACCTTCAAATTAGAAAGCGAACAAACTTTCTACTTTGGCAGTGTACAGGATGATATAAATGAGCTGCTTAAGATGTGCCTGTAAAGTAAGGCCAGCAATAGAGGCCATCTTAAGTAACACCCTCTTGAAAAAAATGGTATAGACCATTTACAAAAACCGTATCATTTAAAAACAGATTCCTGACCTCTTACCTCAGAGGCACTGGACAATAATCTTGAAGAGTGAGATATGGGATGCTGTTAAAAATTATATACTGCATATATTCGGAAGATTATACTATAGTCAGATCTAAATGGCATTTGAAAATCACTGGCTTTGGTCACCTGATTCCTTCAGGCTATGACATTCAGTTTTACAACGTGATTTCCTTATATTTATTGGCCATAATCCTCACACAGATACAAAGGAGTATTTTACAATTGTTCCCAAGGCTGGAAGGAAAGTCAGTATTATAATATTAAGAATTACAAAATTCAAATTTTTAGAATTAGTTTAAAACACAACTGATTCAGTTCTCCATAGAATTACAGCTAACATTTACTGAGTGCTCAGTAGCTGTCAGATACAGGCTCATTTAATCCTCAATACCCCCACTATGAGATTGCTCTATTAAGTGTATCACTTAGACAAGGAGGCAAAGCAATTACAAACTTGCCTGAGGTCAAACTGTTAAGTGACAGTGAAAAGATTCCATCCTAAAAATATATATTTCTATTCTCTGGGATCTTAACTATTATGACAGAGACTCAAAAAGAGTTTAATACTCAAGATACATGGATTAAAATGTCTGGCAACAAAATATATTTAGCAGTTTTTATGTAAAAGTTGTCATAAATTATTTCTAAAATTCTACTTTCTTACTCATTTTACTTGATATGTGTGTGCCATTACAAGACCAGGAACATATAATTCAATGAGAAAGAAGTCTATACATTTCTCCATTTTATAATTTACACATTTACTAAAATTAGCATAAAAGTTTGAATATAAGGAAGGACTAATCCTCATTATCTTCTTTTGGAGAAACAGTTCGTTCATCTTTATATTTGAAACTCAAATTACAGATCTGGAGCTACATCACAGATAATCTTAAGAAACAGTATTCTGTATTCTGGAAAGGTACTTCCCAGTGTAGGAAAAAAAAGTTTTTTAAAAAAGTAAAATGACATTGGACCGTAATTTGGGAAGCCAGGGGAAGTTGAGCCCAAACACAATACTTTCATCATGTCACCTATAAACAGGTATAAATAACTAAGCAACATAAGCAGAAGAAAGTGACTAAATTTTCTCAGTTTTGTCTAGTGACTAGCAAGAAAGGCGGTCTTTTTTTTTTTTTTTTTTTTTTGAGATGGAGTCTTGCTCTGTCGCCCAGACTGGAGTGCAGTAGCATGATCTCAGCTCACTGCAGCCTCCACCTCCTGGATTCATGCAATTCTCCCGCCTCAGCCTCCCAAGTAGCTGGGACTACAGGCGTGCACTGCCACACTCAACTAATTTTTTTTTTAGTAGAGAAGGGGTTTCACCATGTTAGCTAGGATGGTCTTGATCTCCTCACCTTATTTTGTGTGTGTTGTGTGACAGAGACAGCAACATGGCTGTTTATTTCACCTGGGTGCAGGAGGGCTGAGTCCAAAGAGTCAGCAAAGGGTGGTGGGATTATCATTAGTTCTTATAGGTTTTGGGATAGGCCATGGAGTTAGGAGCAATGTTCTGCGGGCAGGAGGTGGATCTCACAAAGTAAATTCTCAAGGGTGGGGAGAATTACAAATAACCTACTTAGGGGTAGGGGAGATTACAAACTACGTTGATCAGTTAGGGTAGGGCAGAAACAAATCACAATGGTGGAATGTCATCAGTTAAGGCTACTTTCACTTCTTTTGTGGATCTTCAGTTGCTTCAGGCCATCTGGATGTGCACGTCACAGGGGATATGATGGCTTAGCTTGGGCTCAGAGGCCTGATAGTCCTGTCTTCTTATATTAATAAGAAAAGCAAAACAAAATAGTGAAGTTTTGGAGCGGCGAAAAATTTTGGGGGTGGTATGGAGAGATAATGGGCGCTGTTTCTCAGGGCTGCTTTGAGCAGGATTAGGAGTGGCGTGAGAACCTACAGTGGGAGAGATTCAACTGAAGAAAGATTTTGTGGTAAGGGGTGATATTATGGGGTTGTTAGAAGGAGCATTTGTCCTATAGAATGGTTGGTGATGGCCTGGATACAGTTTCGGATGAATTGAGAAACTAAATGTAAGACACAAGGTCCGAATAAGACAAGGAGAAAAACAGATATTAAAGGACTAAGATTTGGGAGGACCCAGGACATCCAATTAGAGAGTGCCCAAGGGGGTTCAGCGTAATGACTTGCTTGGTTGGCAAGTTTCTGGGCTCTATCCTTCACAGGGTCCTCCTTTTTAAGTTGGAGGCTGAGCTTGGTGAGGAGTGTTTTTAAAAGACCATTAGTCCATTCTACCTTTCCTGAAGATTGAGGATGGTAAGGGGTATGAAGGCTACATTGAATACCAAGAGCCTGAGAAACTTCTTGGGTGATTTGACTAATAAAGGCCGGTCCATTATCAGACTGTATAGAGGTTGAAAGGTCAAACCGAGGAATTATGCCTGACAAAAGGGAAGAAATGACCGCGGTGGCCTTCTCAGAGCCTGTGGGAAAGGCCTCTACCCATCCAGTGAAAGTGTCTACCCAGACCAAGAGGTACTTTAGTTTCCTGACTCGAGGCATATGAGTAAAGTCAATTTGCCAATCCTGGGCAGGGATAAATCCCCGAGTTTGATGTGTAAGGAAGGAAGGGGGCCTGAACAATCGCTGAGGAATAGTAGAATAGCAGAAGGAACACTGAGAAGTGATTTCCTTAAGGATAGATTTCCACAATGGAAAGGAAATGAGAGGTTCTAAGAGTCGGGCTAGCGACTTGTAACCTACAAGGAAGAGGTTATGAAATGACGATAGAATAGAATGGGCTTGTGAGGCTAGAAGGGGTTGATCTCCTGACCTTGTGATCTCCTGACCTTGGTGTCCCACAGTGCTGGGATTACAGGCGTGAGCCACCATGCCCGGCTAACGAAGGCCATCTTAAGTAACACATGCTTGAAATGAATGGTAGCAGAGATACTAACACAGGGTAAATTCATACAGGTGTTTGCTTAGACAAACACACTGAAATAAAACAATAGGAGCAGGTCTCTTTATCCCATAAACCAGAGATTCCTTCAGAAATATCCCAATCTGGCCGGGCGTGGGGCTCACGCCTGTAATCACAGCACTTTGGGAGGCCAAGGTGGGTGGATCACTCGAGTTCAGGAGTTTGAGACCAGCCTGGCCAACATGGTAAAACCCTGTCTCTACTAAAAATACAAAAATTGGCTAGGCTGGTGGTGCACGCCTGTAATTCCAGCTACTTAGGTGGCTGAGGCAGGAGAATCGTTTGAACCGGGCAGGCAGGCGTTGCAGTGAGCCGAGATTGCGCCACTGTACTCTAGCCTGGGCGACAGAACAAGACTCCATCTCAAAAAAAAAAAAAAAAAAAAAAGTCCCAGTCTGTTTAAACATGTTATGAGGACACTTTTCAACGGGCATTAGATAAAACAAAGGCATCCTTCTGATATTAAATAGCCAAAATGAATTCTCCTATTTAACTGACGGTGGACTCTAGAAGAGTTTGTGGGGCAGGGGTGGAAATCACTATTGCCATATCAAGTACATTCTAGGATAAAAAAATTTATACAAGGTGAGATTAAGCTAAAAACCTTTATTTTTCAAAATTCAAAATATATTTTTAGAAAATATCTGCAGGTTTTCTTTCTGTGCTTTGTGTCAAATAAACATAGGTTGTTAAAACAGACATGCAAATATAAAAATGTTACTCAGGGAGCAAACTACAAAGCTAATACATCACCAAGTTTAAAGTTCATGCCATTTTTACTTTCAGCCAAAAGTCTCTGCTCCCAGGTTTATAAATATCTGAATACTGTCATTCTCAAAAGCAAAAATCTCAATTAACACTTACACAAAGAACTTTGAATTATTATACAAAACCATGAATTAAGTTTCAAAGGAACTTTAACATCCAGGAAAAGAGTTCAAGTTTATAGACTAAACATTAGAGAAATAAATTATCTGCTTTTCTGAATCTATGAATAGGTGCCAAAGATTCTGACTCCAAAGGTATATCAACAATCAATTCCAAAATACATACTTTGGCTACTCAGTAACACATACAGTGAAGCATTAAAGACAAACACATAAAAAGTGACAAAATATCTGTAAAGGTTGAATATCCTTAATCCAAAAATCTGAAATCAAAAATCTGAAACCTTTTGAGCACTGACATAAGGCTTCCAAGGAAATGCTCAACAGAACATTTCAAATTTCAGATTACGGATGCTCAATCTGTAAGTATAACGCAAACATTCCAAAACCCAAACGTAACTGAAATCTGAAACACTAAACACTTCAGGTCTCAGGCATTTCAGATGAGGGATAATAAATCTGTATTTTACACACACACACACACACACACACACACACACAGAGCTGGCAGTAAAAAGGCTCATTCATAAGTGACTGAAATCCTCTTTTTAAAGTCTGAAGTACGTGAAAATGTTCATGTTTACTGACATTTTCACAAAGAAAGAAAATGGCTATCTAGGTATAATAAATCATTAAATGATGAAAAACAAAATCCTTCCACTGCTTCTTTAAAAGGGTTTTCAGGCATGTTTTTTTGCATGAAAACAACCAAAAGAAAACTTCACTGAACATTATGATGTACTGAAAAGAAAAAAAAAACTTTAAACAAAAAGTAAAACTTCCTAAACAAAGCTATATTTTATCTTATTACATATGTTAAATCTCTCATGTGTGGTTTTTGCTTTTTGTTTTTTTTGAGACAGAGTCTTGCTCTGTCACCCAGGCTGGAGTGCAGTGGCGTGATCTGGCTCACTGCAACCTCCGCCTCCTGGGTTCATGCCATTCTCCTGCCTCAGTCTCCTGAGTAGCTGGGACTAGAGGCGCCTGCCACCATGCCCGGCTAATTTTTTGTATTTTTTAGTGGAGATGAGGTTTCACTGTGTTAGCCAGGATGGTCTCGATCTCCTGACCTTGTGATCCGCCCACCTTGGCCTCCCAAAGTGCTGGGATTACAGGCATGAACCTGGTCCTCATGTGTTTTTAAACTATATTAAATACTTCAGAATACTATAAAACGTGTACACAAGGCATAACTACGAACTCATAAACAAATTATTAAATTTCAAACTTGTGACTCACTTATTACTGTATTAGACTAGAGAAACACAATGTTTTATAAAATATTGTAAATTAAATTGGAAAAACGACACTATTATCTTAAGTTACTGCCAGAAGAGGTAGGTTTTTTAAAAAGTTAACAATGCAAAAAGCCCAAGACTCATTTCGCATATAGTCTACTACAAATGTGTTCATTCCTTAAGTGGTTTTTAAAGAAAGGTAAACTAGAGAAGCTATCCTGCAGATGATGACTTCATAGTAACCATAATATGCAAACCAGAAAATTGCAGGCTCCTTCTATTATTTCTAGCATATATCAGTTATGACAATTTTCTCCTTAAATCAACAAAGTAGGGACTGAAAGAGAACTCAGCCCTGCTGTAACTTCAATTAAGAAAAAAGAAGGCCGGGCGCGGTGGCTCACGCCTGTAATCCCAGCACTTTGGGAGGCCGAGGCGGGCGGATCACAAGGTCAGGAGATCGAGACCACGGTGAAACCCCGTCTCTACTAAAAATTACAAAAAAATTAGCCGGGCGCGGTTGTGGGCGCCTGTAGTCCCAGCTACTCGGGAGGCTGAGGCAGGAGAATGGCGTGAACCCGGGAGGCGGAGCTTGCAGTGAGCTGAGATCGCGCCACTGCACTCCAGCCTGGGCTGGGTGACAGAGCGAGACTCTGTCTCAAAAGAAAAAAAAAAAGAAAAAAGAAAAGCTGGTGGCTGGTAATGGCCACCTTTTACACTGAAATCCTTTCAACAGACTTCAGAAAGTAATTTCTTTATGCCAGAAAAATAATCACCATTAAAAAGCACGAGATGCAGAACCTCAGCAAGGCAAAAAAAAAAAAAAAAAAAAAAAAGGCACAAAGAAGGCAGCACGAACAGAAGAGACACGAATTCTCAATTATGATACATTCCTATCATTCAGTAAGTGGTCTAATTACCAACATATATTTTCCAGTATTTCTACAAAATACTTATGATTGATATATTGTCACCAAAATAAGGGTAGGGCATGAAGCTCAAATTTTACTTATTTGCAATGAAAATATGAGAAAATACACAGATATCAAATACAACCACAGGTCTACCTAATAGTTCCATCAGGTAAGAAAAACACCAGTTTCCCGGCCGGGCGTGGTAGCTCACACCTGTAATCCTAACACTATGGGAGGCCGAGGTGGGCGGATCACTTGAGGTCGGGAGTTTGAGACCAGCCTGGCCAACATGGCGAAACCTCGTCTCTACTAAAAAATACAAAAATTAGCCAGGCATGGTGGCATGTGCCTGTAATCCCAGCTACTTGGGAGGCTGAGGCAGGAGAATCACTTGAACCCGGGAGGTGGAGGTTGCAGTGAGCCGAGATCACACCACTGCATTCCAGCCTGGGCGACAAAAGCGAGACTCCATCTCACAAAAAGAAGAAAAATATCAGTTTTCTAAGAAATCAAGCAAGTATCTACATATTTATAGCTTTGTTGCTTCTGGCCAAGAGACCCTTGAAAAGTAGGTCACCAGTGCATAAGCAGCCTACTTACAGCATATAACCTAAACATATATATATATATATATATATATATATATTTTTTTTTTTTCCCAGAATAAAACATTCCTTGCTAAGGTGGAAAAAAAAAAAGAACCAAAATACACATTTAAAAAGCAAAACAAAGCACACATTACACAAATGTAAGCACTTTGATGGTGGCCAATATACAGTCCCAGACAGTGAAAATTATTAGAATCTCTCATGATCTGTTTATTCTGCCTTTAACAAAATAATAGCTCTTATTCTATGTCTCAAGTGGTCTCATGAGAGTTGACATTAGTTCCCCATATGTAGCAAAAATATCTCAAACTACTACAAGGATGAAGTGCTACTTCTTACTAGACGCATTATATATACAAAAGGAGAAATGTTGTCCAATCACCTTTTAAAATACTGAACAGCAGAAGCTATCTAGCCACAAGAGCAGACTGTTAATTTCTAACAAGGTGTGATAAACTTGGTATCCTACTAAGTGTTTGCTAAGGAAACAGGGAACAATCACTAAAAGAACTATTTAATTGCTACTGGTACCATGCAGATTTCAGACTAAAGGGATCCTGGCCAGGAACGTGGCTCATGCCTGCAATCCCAGCAGGAGGGTCGCTTGAGCTCAGGAGTTCAAGACCAGCCTGGTAAGGGCAACATGGCAAAACCCTATCTCTGCCAAAAACACAAAAAAATTAGCTGGGCATGGTGGCAAGCACCTGTAGTTCTAGCTACTGGGGAGGCTGAGGGGGGAGGATGATTGCTTGAGCCTGGGATGCCAAGGTTGCAGTGAGCTGAGATCGCGCCACTGCACTCACTGCACTCCAGCCTGGATGACAGAGTGAGACCTCGTCTCAAAAAAAATAAACAAAAATGGGGGTGTGGAGAGACACTAAACTAAATCAGGACTTAATTGTTCTTTAGGCATAAAGGGAAACCAACGTGAAGAATGCTCAAAACATAGGGTATTTTAAAGAACAAAATTCTAAAGTGAGCATGTACGCTGGTATATTCTAGATAACGCTTCAACTTCTTGGATAAGACATTTCACTATTCTCAATAATCATTCCAAACAAAAATGGTTTTTGTTATGAAATAGACTAAGAAAATAATCACCTTCACACCTTCAGGATTATGATTCCTTAGGATAGCTTCAGGTGTTTTTTTCTTTAGTAAATTAGTTCTTTCTAAGGGGAGCTATATTAGAAACTACTACCCCAACTATCTACTGGGAGTGATGACTCTTATATTACAACTGAGTTTACAAACAGGCCAATCAAATGACACAGACACAAACTACAAATACATGCTATACCATTTTCTCTGGTCTTGACAAAAACTTCAAGTACCTTACTACTTGGGGTAATAAAGAACAAACTCAAAACCTACATCACATCACACTTAAATATATGTATCACCTTTTACTATCACTTTGTTAATCCAGTTACGTGCTATACAGGTAATCCAAACACAATCTTAAAAACCTGTACCCTAAGAAATCATGTCAGGCAGGGAAGAGAGTAACACAGGATTGACTTTCTCCTTCCTTCGCCTGGGGTTGAATTAACACATAATTTCAAATGCTAATCTTCCAGTTACACAATTTAGAGGATAAAATCAATTCCTTTTTAAATTTTCTGGTTAATATGTGCATTCGGTATATAACCTGTTAAGATATTGGTAATGTATTTAGAAGCAATATTTTCAAACACTTAGGTGAATAATGTAAGAACACATGCGAAGCCAAGGTCACTTGTTTAGCCAATATAATATACAGCTTCTTCTAGTATGCAGTTAAATGATGCAATGCATATAAAGAAAATGCCATACACACACTATATGATCAATAAATGTTATAATTATGCCCAAAAAACCCATACAGGTATTCAAAAACAAAACAAATATATCTTTTGTTAACCTGAGTGATTTAAAGTTAAAATATTATTATTATTATTATTTTTTGAGATGGAGCCTCATTCTGTCGCCCAGGCTGGAGTGCAATGGCATGATCTCCGCTCACTGCAATCTCTGCCTCCTGGGTTCCAGCAATTCTCCTGCCTCAGCCTCCCAAATAGCTGGGACTACAGGCGCATGCCACCAAGCCCGGCTAATGTTTCTATTTTCAGTAGAGATGGGGTTTCACCATGTGAAACCCCATGTTGGGGCCGGGCGCGGTGGCTCAAGCCTGTAATCCCAGCACTTTGGGAGGCCGAGACGGGCGAATCACGAGTTCAGGAGATCGAGACCATCCTGGCTAACACGGTGAAACCCCGTCTCTACTAAAAATACAAAAAAAAATTAGCCGGGCGAGGTGGCGGGCGCCTGTACTCCCAGCTACTCGGGAGGCTGAGGCAGGAGAATGGCGTGAACCCGGGAGGCGGGGCTTGCAGTGAGCTGAGATCCGGCCACTGCACTCCAGCCTGGGCAACAGAGCCAGACTCCGTCTCAAAAAAAAAAAAAAAGAAAAAAGAAACCCCATGTTGGTCAGGCTGGTCTTGAACTCCTGACCTCGTGATGCACCCACCTCGGCCTCCCAAAGTGCTGTGATTACAGGCCTAAGCCACCGTGCCCGGCCTTATTTTTTATTATCCGGGACAGTTCATGGTTGAAACACCTTTCCCACACACAAACGTGATGTTCCTTACTTTTACGACAAACAATAGACAGGAAAGTCACCTTTTGCATATAAAAATGTTAGGCTTCTACATCATAGTAACTGACCAGATTTTCACCATGATTAAATTTTAAGATTAGTGGTCTCACAACGTAACACAATGTTGTAATAATCAACTTATTTGAGAAAAAAAGGGGGTATTCTCTTATTTCTCAACCTAATATGTATTTTTAAGACTTTAGCTGGGACTACAGGCATGTGCCACCATGCCCAGCTAATCTTTTATAATATATATTTTTTGTAGAGATGAAGTCTCGCTACAGTGCCCAGGTTGGTGTCGAACTTCTAGCCCCCAGCGATTCCTCTGCCTCGGCCTCCCCAAGTGCTGGGATTTCAGGTGTGAGCCACCATGACTGGCCCTATTTTATGAACTTCTCATAATAATCTTTATAATCTTTTCTAAAACACCTTTGAAGGGGGTGGTACTTATACCTGATTATTAGTTTGTTCAAATATAAGTAATCAAATCACTATCATGACAAAAGAAAATAATCACCGCCAGAAGAGTTAGAATTTGAGTTGGTCATACACTGTTCATCAAATGGAAATTCTAAGAGAAGCAGAGAAAACGTATGCATGAGGGAAAATGTCCAAGTGTTCTAATTACTGCACCTGTTCAAGATGCATTAGTTTAACTCAGCAAACGTAAATTCGAAGTCTCTCTATATTATCACTATTTTATAGACTTCTTGAACAACTATGACACGATCTATTGTTATCATAAAAAAAATTTAAAAAATTTTAATTAACAGATGAAACTACCAGATAAAGTACTTAGACAATGCCCTATGGGTGCAGGAGAAAGAACGCTGTATTATGAGTCAGTCCATTTAGAGTTATGAACCTCATAGCACATGGCTGGGTATATCCTTGGAAAAGTTACTCTGGGGCTAAGTTCAATTTCCTCACCTGTAAAGTTAAGACCAAATTACCTTACAGTTAAATAGGCATTTGTAAGTTTTCACAGTGTTTTGGCTTGTTGCCTCTCAGGTGAGTTTTACAGGAACCCTGATGGACGGGCAGGGAAGGTGTCACCGCCCTGTTTTATAGTTGAGGATTTCTTAACAGTTAAGAGATCACATGGAACACTGCAAAAACAGCAAAAGCATCAACACGATGAGCATGAATCCCCACATTCCTAGTCCTTCTGGGAGGCAATACTTAAGAGTGACAATCACAATGGCTGAGTGATTAAATAAGTCAATTACTGGAATAAAAGGTTTTTAAAAGACTAAACATAAAAGGAAGCAAATGAAAGTCGACCTTTCTAAAAGCATAGCAAGAATTTTCTTTTAAGTACATACATAGAAAGGTCTCTACGGGTATTCACCGTAATATTAACAGTGGTTCGCTCCGGGTGCCGGGAATACGGGTGACTTTATCTTTTTTGTTCATCTGCGTTTTCTAAAACAAACGTGAACTAGTCGATATTCCAAACAAAAACAAGCCAAAGCAATTACACGCTGGCAGACTGCATGCACGTACGTTTGAAAGCTCCAACTGTAACAACAGTGACAACTCCCAGGAACCCACCGGCATTTCAAGGACACCAGCAGGAAGCCCGGAAATCCCTAAAAACAGGTGCTAAAAGCCGCCAGCGCAACCTGACAGCCGCGACCGCAACCTGACAGCCGCGACCGCCTCTTTTCAACCTGAATTCAGGGGGAGCTGGGAGAGGAGACTAGTCTAGTTTGACAAAATCCGAATCAGAAATTCCCTCTGGCACCTCCCAGATCTCGAAGAGAAAGTGGGAGGAAAGGCTAGGGGGCGGCAGGCATTCACCATGCATGAATAGGGGGGGATGGGGAGGACGGAAGCCTCGAACTCGTGGCTGAAATGGTCCCTCCGCCCCCATCCCGGACTAGGCGCCGGCGAGAAGCAACGGGCTTGGAAGCAGGCCGCCCAGCCAAGGGGCTTTCAGACGGGGCCCAAGGATGCCCTCCCAACCCGGCAGACCCCAGCCCCCATCTTACAGGGTTTCTTGGCATCTTTGATCTTCATGGCGTCGGCCCGAGGGGAGAGGGACGGCCTCCGATCCGGAGCACTGAGAGCAGAGACTGCGACTCCGGAGGTGGCTGGGCCTCGCGGCGAGGCCCGGCCGGTTCCTCCCCTCAGGCCGGGCGGGGCCGGCCTAGGGCGGGGCGGCGGCGCCTGAGCAGATGCCCGGCCCAGGGGGCGGCCCCCCACCCCCGCGAGGGGCGACCGGGACCGAGCAAGCTGGGGAAGGCCGCCGGCCTCGCCGCTCCGGGGCCTCCCCGCAGCCGCTCCAAACAAAAGGCCCCGGTCCCGGGAGCCGCCGCCGCCGCCGCCGCCGCCGCCGCCGCACTGAGAAATAGCCCGCCCAGGCCGAACGCCCACGTGATGCGAGCCCCCCTCACTCCACTTCCGCCTGGCTGCTGGGGATTGTAGTTCTCCACGTCGTGAGGCCCCGCTCTCTGGCTGTAGTTGTGCAGGTGGACTACAAAGCCCAGGATGCATCCCGGCCCCACCTCCGAGGCCCCTCAGCTTCCGCAGATCGCCTCAGAGTGGTCCCAGCGAGAAGAGGGCCGGGTCTTAGTCACGCCAGCGAGGAGGCGACCAATGGTGACTGAGATGGGCGGGCTGGGGAAATCGGGCTCAGACCTCAGCAGGTCGCGGAAAGAGAAGAGGGCATGAACTCTTCGCGGGGATTGTCATGGCTCTTTGACCATTCTCAGACTTCCCTTTGAGGCAGGAAAGCTGGTCGTCAGGCCATGGAAAGCGCTAGAATCAGGGCTCTAGAGCCGTGCTTTAGATAGACCCTTGAGTACATTGGCGAATTAAAGTCATTCACAAAGGAATCCTCTTGCTTAATAGAGACACCTTGAATGTTAGGGTCGGAATGATGACAATAGCAGGCATAGAGGTAACATCTATTGAACGCTTTACGTCCTTGGGACTCTGCTAAGCACTTTTTGTGATTTACTTCAATTCAGGGGCCTTGTGAACCACGTGCAATTATTCATTTTATTGTCACTCATATTGAAGATGGGGCACGATCTGAGGAGTTCAATTACTTGCTGAGCATTCTTTTTGCCACCGATCCATATTCCCCTGGGGCCCTCCCGCCCAGCTCCCTCCTTCTAAAGGGAAAACCGACTCCCAGAGAAGAAAATTTAGATGCTCCAGTTCTCAGAGTAAAGCCAGGACACCCTTTCCCCTTGCCTCCTAGAGTCTTAGTCCTCCAGCTGGAATGGGAGAAGATGGCATTGGGTATCTTCTCTTGGCCTTCACTTTTGTTGCCCAGTTAGATGGCCAGGAATTCTGTGGTTTTTACAATAGATGGATAGAGGGTTGGCAATAGAGGATTGGGCATTCCAGTCAAAGAAGCCCGCTTGCCAAAGAGCTTTACTCCTCCTTGCAGATAAGCCAAAGGATGTGAAGAAGGACAGGAGAGGACACAAACTACCATTTATTGAGTACATACTGAAAGCTGACACTTTGCAAAGTGCCTTACTTTTAAAATTAAAATTAAAATTTAATCCTCCCAACTACTTTTTGAAATACAATGATTAAAAAACTAAAAAAAACTTGCTGGGCGCAGTGGTGTGTGTCTGCAGTCCCAGCTACTTGGGAGACTAAGGTGGGAGGCCCAGGAATTTGAGGCTGTATGTGATAGAGTTTGTGAATATCAACTGTGTCAGAGACATTTATCAGAGCGCGACTCCAACTTGAAGAGGGACTGAATAAAATAAGGCGGAGATCTACTGGGCTGCATTCCCAGGAGGTTAAGGCATTCTTAGTTGCAGGATGAGAATAGGAGGTTGGCACAAGATATAGGTCACAAAGACCTTGCTGATAAAACAGCAGGCAGTAAAGAACATGGCCAAATCCCACCAAAATCAAGATAGCAATGAAAGGGACTTCTGGTCGTCTTCACTGCTGGTTATATGCTAATTATAATACATTAGCATGCTAAAAGACACTCCCGCCAGCACCCTGACAGTTTACAAATGCCATGGCAACATGGAAGTTACCCTATATGGTCTAAAAAGGGGAGGAACCCTCAGTTCCGGGAATTGTCCACCCCTTTCCTGGAAAACTCGTGAATAACCCACCCCTTGTTTAGCATATAATCAAGAAGTAACAGTAAGTATAAGCAGCTGAGCAGCCCACGCTGCTGCTCTGCCTATGGAGCAGCCATTTTTTTATTCCTTTACTTTCTTAAACATGCTTTCATTTTACTTTCTGGACTCTCCCCAAATTCTTTCTTGCACGAGATCCAAGACCCTTCTCTTGGGATCTCGATGGGGATCCCTTTCTGGTAACAACTGTACTCCAGGCTGCGTGACATAGTGAGACCCATCTCCAAAATAAAATAAAAATTTTAAAAGGTGAAGAAGAATTCACAAAATTCAAATATTGGTCCTATCACTTGTTAACAAATTGGGCAAATTACTTCATCTCTCTAATTACTTAAAAAATTTCTTTTTATTTATTTTTTTAAGATGCAGTCTCACTCTGCTTCCCAGGTTGGAGTGCAGTGGCATGAACAAAGCTCACTGTAACCTCAAACAGCAATCTGTGGGTAGGGCGGTGGCTACACTGTAGTCTCAGCCTGCTGAGTAGCTGGGACTGTAGGCATGTGTTACCATGTCCAACTAAGTTTTTTATTTTCTGTAGAGATGGGGTCTCACTTTGCTGCCCAGGTTGGTCCTGACCTGCTGGCTGGCTTCAAGCAATCCTCTGCCTCAGCCTCCCAAGGTTTTGGGATTACAGGCGTGAGCCACTGTACCTGGCTGTCTCTCTGATTCTTGTTGAAAATAATAATGCCTGCATTTCACGGGTTTGAGATGGGGATTAAGTGAAAAATGCAAATAAGGTAACATCGAGGTCTTAATGTTTGTATTCTTACATGGTCTGAATTCAGTATTGAGAGGTGGGGCTTTTAAGAGATGATTGGGCCCTTCTCTCTTCCTCGGCGCTGCCTACGGAGGTGGCAGCCATCTCCTCCTCGAAGGCATCATGGCCGCCCTCAGACCCCTTGTGAAGCCCAAGATCGTCAAAAAAAGAACCAAGAAGTTCATCCGGCACCAGTCAGACCGATATGTCAAAATTAAGCGTAACTGGCGGAAACCCAGAGGCATTGACAACAGGGTTCATAGAAGATTCAAGGGCCAGATCTTGATGCCCAACATTGGTTATGGGAGCAACAAAAAAACAAAGCACATGCTGCCCAGTGGCTTCCGGAAGTTCCTGGTCCACAACGTCAAGGAGCTGGAAGTGCTGCTGATGTGCAACAAATCTTACTGTGCCGAGATTGCTCACAATGTTTCTTCCAAGAACCGCAAAGCCATCGTGGAAAGAGCTGCCCAGCTGGCCATCAGAGTCACCAACCCCAACGCCAGGCTGCGCAGTGAAGAAAATGAGTAGACAGCTCATGTGCACGTTTTCTGTTTAAATAAATGTAAAAACTGCCAAAAAAAAAAAAAAAAAAGAGATGATTGGATCGTGAGGACCCTCCCCTCATGAATGTATTAATTATTCATGGATTGATGGTTTAAGGGGTTAACGGATTAATGGATTATCACTGGACTAGTGGCTTTATTAAAAGAGGCTGAGGCCAGGTGCAGTGGCTCACACCTGTAATTCTAGCACTATGAGAGTCAAAGACAGGCGGATCGCTTGAGCCCAGGGGTTTGAGGCCAGCCTGGGAAACGTGGTGAGACCAGGCATGATGGCTCATGCCTGTAATCCCATCATTTTGGGAGCCCAGAAGTTTCAGACCAGCTCCAGCAACACAGCGTACCCAGTTTCAAATGTTCTGTTAAAAGCAATAGAAAATGGACTATGACATATGTAACATATTGTCTGGCATATATGTAGTGATCAGTAAGTGATGATTATGTTTATTATTTGAATGTTATTCTTTTTTTTTTTTGAAATGGAGTCTCACTCTGTACCCAAGGCTGGAGTGCAGTGGCGTCATCCTGGCTCACTGCAACCTCTACCTCCTGGGTGTCAGGCCTCTGAGCCCAAGCTAAGCCATCATATCCCCAGTGACCTGCAAGTATACATCCAGATGGCCTGAAGCAACTGAAGATCCACAGAAGTGAAAATAGCCTTAACTGACATTCCACCATTGTGGTTTGTTTCTGCCCCACCCTAACTGACCAAAGTACTTTGTAATCTCCCCCACCCTTAAGAAGATTCTTTATAATTTTCCCCACCCTTGAGAATGTACTTTGTGAGATCCACCCCCTGCCCCAAAACATTGCTCTTAACTCCACCGCCTATCCCAAAAGCTATAAGGACCAATGATAATCCACCACCCTTTGCTGACTCTCTTTTCGGACTTAGCCCGCCTGCACCCATGTGAAATAAACAGCCATGTTGCTCACACAAAGCCTGTTTGGTGGTCTCTTCACATGGACGCGTGAAACACTGGGTTCAAGTGATTCTCGTGCCTCAGTCTCCCAAGTAGCCACCATGCCTGGCTAATTTTTGTATTTTTAGCAGAGATGCGGTTTTGCCATGTTGGCCAGGCTGGTCTCGAACTCCTGATCTCAAGTGATCCGCCTGCCTTGACCTTGGATTTTTATTGTTATTGTAAAGTAAAGGAAGAAAGCTTATGTATTTAGACATTTTGCCTAAGGTCATTATTTGGGATCAGACCATAGGTCTAATTAAGTAAAAGATAAGGAACCACATGGCACCAATCAGACCAGATTTTGGTTCTAGATTTTATGTTTGATTTACTATTTTGATTCCAGATTTTATGTTTGTTGTTCAGAAATTTTTTTTTTTTTTTGAGAGACAAGGTCTCACTCTGTCGCCTGAGCTGAAGTGTAGTGGTGAGATCTCACTCTGTCACCCAAGCTGAAGTGTAGTGGCATGATCATAGCTCACTGCAGTCTCCAACTCCTGGGCTCAAGGGATCCTCCTGCCTCAGCCTTCTGAGTAGCTGGGACCATAGGCAGGCACCAAAACACCCAGCTAATTTTTTTATTTTTAAATTTTTTGTAGAGATGGGTTCTCACTTTGTTGCCCAGGCTGGTCTCAAACTCTTGGCTTCAAGCCATCCTCCCACCTTGACCTCCCAAAATGTTGGGGTTACAGGCATGAGCCACTTTGACTGGCCTTTCTTTCTTTATTTTTATAGAAACAACTTTCTGAGCTACCAGGAATATGACATGGCAAGTCAGAATCCTGAATGGTATACTTAACCTGCTCTTCTTCTTTTATTTCCCGTTATTACTCTGTCCCACACAGAACCCTAGATATTCTAAAATGGTCCTGTTTTCCACAATTTTACTGGATGAGAGTCATGATTTCTGATCTGACATGGCTTCAAAGAATACTCACTATCTAATATGATTTGCCTGCTGCTTCTCTAAATCTTATGGGCACACCAAGTTCTCTGACGTCAAACATATATCTTTTGGTTGTTTCTGGCTTCTCTGTGATGGTATCAGCTTGGGAGTCAAAGGGGAAGTGATACGTATGCCTTGTGATAGGCTGGCCATGGTCTGAAAGGAAGAAGAGCTAGAAATTAGAAGCCATAAAAATTTGGGTAAGTTTTGGGCACAGGCTCTTGCTAGTTTCTGTGGCCACACAGATGAGTGTACACATGGATGACTTAGCTTAAAAGTTAGGCTATACACCTGTGATATGACTAGAGTTAGTCATCTATTTGCTGTTTGTTCAAATATGAGACTACTCTTCAGTCTGTTATGCCAGAAAATCACTGAACTTTGAATAGTGAGAATTCCCCTCTCAGATCAGCCATAGAATTGCTGTGTGACCCAGGGAAAGTCCTTTTTCTCTCTGGGCTTCAAATTACCCATCTGCAAAATGAGATGACTATTGGAGACTTTTTTTTTTTCTTTTTTTCTTTTTGAGACGGAGTCTCACTCTGTCACCCAGGCTGGAGTGCAGTGGCTCGATCTGGGCTCACTGCAAGCTCTGCCTCCTGGGTTTATGCCATTTTCCTGCCTCAGCCTCCGGAGTAGCTGGGACTATAGGCGCCTGCCACCAAACCCAGCTAATTTTCTGTATTTTCAGTAGAGATGGGGTTTCACCGTGTTAGCCAAGCTGGCCTCTATCTTCTGACCTCGTGATCCGCCCGCCTTGGCCTCCCAAAGTGCTGGGATTACTGGCGTCAGCCACCGCGCCCGGCTTTTTTTTTTCTTTTTGGAGATGAAGTCTTCCTCTTGTTCCCCAGGGTGGAGTGCAGTGGCGCGATCTGGGCCCACTGCAAGCTCCTCCTCTCGGGTTCATGCCATTCTCCTGCCTCAGCCTCTGGAGTAGCTGGCATTACAGGCGCCCGCCACCACGCCCGGCTAATTTTTTGTATTTTTAGTAGAGAGGGGGTTTCACCATGTTAGCCAGATTGGTCTCGATTTCCTGACCTCGTGATCCGCCCGCCTCAGCCTCCCAAAGTGCTGGGATTACTGGCGTGAGTCACTGCGCCGGGCTTTTTTTTTGGCGGGGGCGGGGGGATGAAGTCTTCCTCTTGTTCCCCAGGCTGGAGTGCCATGGCTCAATCTCGGCTCTCTGCAACCTCCGCCTCCCAGGTTCAAGCGATTCTCCTGCCTCAGCCTCCTGGGTAGCTGGGATTACAGGGGCCTGCCACCAAGCCTGGTTAATTTTTGTGTTTTTAGTAGCGACGGGGTTTCACCTTGTTGGCCAGGCTGGTCTCAAATTCTTGACCTCAGGTGATCCGCCCGCCTCGGCCTCCCAAAGTGCTGGGATTACAGGCGTGAGCCATGCTGCCTGGCCCAGAGATTTCTTTCATCTCTACTTTTTGAGTTTCACTAAGAACCTGTTCCCTTTTCAGGACCAATGTGAAATGTGTTCAGCCATGTGTTTCCTAAAGTTTTCACCAGTGTGATTGAAACTGACAGGTCATCTTGTTTTAGTTTGTGGCCACTCTTCCTTCTGCAGCCCCCGTTGGCTTTCAGCTCCAGTCCCTCCTCCTAGCACCATCTGGTTAATTGCATTCTCTCTCTTTTCTAGCATGTCCTCAAAACCCATTCCTGGCAGAGTGAATGCGGGACCTGGGAAAGCATCTAAAGGGGCCAAGAGACTGTCTTCTTGTCTCAATATTTATTGTCTACGAAACACAATAAATCCAACCCATCATGCAAAATGATAGAGGAAACCTGACACGTCTTCATTTTGCCTTTACTGGGCGGGTATCCACAGAGACAGGTGGTGAGTTGTACCTAATGATGACTATAGGTCTCCTGGTGTGAATAAACACACACACACACACACCCTACACATCCTTCAAAGCCCAGATGAACCTTTTAACAATGGATTCTGTCTCTAATTAAATAGAACATACTTCAGTCAGTCATTGGATCCACAAACTCAAATAAGCTAGGGGAGAACATCATGAATATTAGCATCCTCAGTCATCATCCTTGTCATCATCATCACTACCATGATAGTGGAAGCACAATTTAATTCAAAAATACAAATTAAGCTGTAACTATCTTCCAGGCAGTGGAGTACCTGCTGGGGGTGGAGAGAGGTGAAAAAGAGAGAAACAATATTTAAGTTAACAAATCAATAAACAAGAATAGGCTATAAAAAGCAATGTGAAGGAGATAATCAGGTTGATGTGCTAAAGAGTGCCTGGGGCTGTGGAAGATTGGTTGGGGATGGGGGCTTTATTTTAGATTAGATGGGCCAGCGAGGCTTGTCTCAGGAAGTGGCGTTTAAGCAGGGACCCGTGCATATTGCTGGAGAAGAGTGTGCCCGACAGCAATATGACTGGTCCTGAAGGTAGCTTTTTTTTGAAGAATAGAAGCAGCAATGTGTGAGGAGTAGAGAGTGAGGTGTAAAGTGATAGGAGATTAATCAAAGAGTTGAGCTTGCTGGCCCTTGCGGGCCACCTGAAAATTTTAAGCAAGGAGCGACTTGTCCATGAATTTAGAGGATTATTTTGGCTGCTTTGTGGAGAATGAGTGGATGGGAGAGGATATATAACTTGGAAATGAAAAGACTAACAGACTCCCATCCTTCTCAACCCACAAAGAGTCAGTCACCAAGTCTGAGGGGTTCCCGGAGCACTCCAGGAATTGTACAGGGGCTTGAATCATTATGGGAGCAGCAGAGACGGGGAGAAGTGTTGGATCAATAATTTCATTTAATAGTTGGGTGTGGTGGCATGTGCCTGTAGTCCCAGCTACTCAGAGAAGGTCAAGGCAGGAGGATCATTTGAGTCCAGCCTGGGCAATGTAGTGAGATGCCATTTCTTAAAAAAAAAAAAAAAGAAAGAAAGAAAGAGAAAAAGACAAAAGTGAGAATTTATGTTATGTCAGGTATTAGTGAAGGATGAATATTAGTAAAGCTGAAAAAGGTTTGAAGAACGTTAAAAAAAAATGAACTTCATTTAATTCACGTTTATTGAGCTCTGACAATGCACCAAGCACTGTTCCAGGGATTAGGGATATGGAGATGAATGGGACAAGACCCCTGCCCTCCTGGAGCCTACGCTCCAGAGGCAACATAGGCAGTAAACAAGTAGGCAGCAGTATAATATCATTTTAGATCATATAAATGCTATGAAGATGATATAGCAAGATAAGGGGACCAAGAATGATCGGGACTGTTTGAGACGGAGTGGTTGTTGAAGATTAGTTAAATTAGATGGATGGGTATGGGGAGAGGAGGCAGGAAGGTAGGTTTTAGGGTTTGGGCTTGCGCTTTGGAGGAGACAGGTAGTTGTGTCCTTTACTAAGAAGGGAAGCCTGGAGAGTAAATAAGTGGTTGATTCTCCCAGCCACTCCTCACCTCAGGTTGGGGATGCCAGGCATGTTTTGCCATTGGAGTCAGCTGGTTTCAGCAGTTGGTGATTTTCATCTCAGAGGCCCACAGCGTGGGTGTCACAGACTTCTGCTCTGCCTAGGAATGCGTCCTACCAGGCATTCCCTAGGGAGCAGTGAAGAGTCTCTCCCTGGAGTTCTCCTCTGCCTGACCATCCCTGCCTCCTGGCACCTCCACCTCAAAAGCCCAGTCTCATCATTCTCCCACTCCCTCTTCATTTCCCTAAAAGCCCTGTTTCAGCTGCTGGTTCCAGCCACCACCCACTTGCCCAGCACAGAAAGTTAGGAGTCATTCTGGACTCCTCCTGCCCCCTCACAGTGCACATCCCACTAGTCACCGAGTCCTCCTGCTATTACCTTCCTGTCTCTTCCTTTCTGTCCAACCTCACTGCTCTCAGCTGAGCACCAGCCTCTGCGTCTCTCATTTATACTCTTAAAGACCCTTTCTGGTGGTCATGGTGGCTCACGCCTGTAATCCAGCACTTTGGGAGGCCGAGGCTGGTGGATCATTTGAGGTCAGGAGTTCAAGACCAGCCTGGCCTATGTGGTGAAACCCTGTCTCTACTAAAAATACAAAAATTAGCCAGGCGTGGTGGCACGCACCTTTAATTCCAGCTACTCAGGAGGCTGAGGCAGGAGAATTGCTTGAACCCAGGAGGCAGAGGCTGCAGTGAGATGACATTGCACCACTGCACTCAAGCCTGGGCGACAGAGCCAGACTCCATCTCAAACAAACGAACAAACAAACAAACAAAAAAGACCCTTCCTGGCAGGTATGATGGCTCATGCCTATAATCCCAATGACTCGAGAGGCTGAGGCAGCTGAGGCAGGAAGATCAGTTGAAGCCAGGAGTTTGAGACCAGATGGGGCAATATAGCAAGACTCTGTCTCTAAAAAATAAAAAAAGACTCTTCTTGCTTCTTGCCTGGCTTTATCTGACCAACCCTCTTTACCCATGCCAGAGAGAGTTTTCTCAATAGCAAACCAGAATGTATCATTTTCAGGGCTTAGGACCGTGTCTTTTGCCGACATGTTGTCTTCAAGATAAAAATCCCAGCTCCTGAGCCTAGGGTGTAGGACCAGTCATGATTGGCCTCTGTGTATCTCTTTAGCTGCATCTCATGCCTCTACTCACCCCTCATTGTATGTTCCAATCAGACAAAAGCAGCTTCTAGCAAACTAAATGCTTGCTGCTGCCTGATGTCCTAAGCCTTTAACAAGTGGAAGACTCTCTTTTTGAGTTTCATTGAATGCATATTTCTACTTTAAAACCCAACCTAGAAATCCCCTCCTCCAGAAAAGCTTCCTCTCTTCTATGCTACTTCTGGTCCCTGTATGTGCTTCTAGTTTTCTCACTCGCTGCAAAATAATACAGTGATCTGTTTACTTGCCTGTCTCTTTCACTGCCAGATAAGCTCTTTGAAGGCTAGGATTGTGACTTATTCTGTTCAGTGTCCCCAAGCCTAGCAGGGGTTCTGCCCCCAAATGGGGACTTACGAATAATTAAATTGGATGGGTGTTGGCCCAGGTCCTTCAGATGCAACCTGGAAAGTCTTATTTTTGTAGAAACTTCTAGAAACAAATAATTAATGACAACACAAACAGTTTAGCACCTCTCGTAGGAATGAATCACAGTATTTTAGAAGGGTGGGACTAGACAGTGTGGCCTAGGAGCCATCATGTACTTCCTCACACGATGTTTAATCAGGGGCAGCTCTAATTACAGGTGGCCCTCTTCCTAGGCTTGGGATGCCTTCTAGTGTATTTATCAAGGCTTCCTTCAGGTTAGAGTAGTTAAAAACTAGGCGTTGTAATCAGGCAGAATTAGGTCCCAATCCCTGATTGGTTGTGCAACTTTGGAGTGGTAACTTTGCTTCTCAGTTTTCTCATCTATAAAATGGGGGTAAAAATGGCTCCTTTGCCATTGAGACCTTGTGAAGATGAAATCACTTCATGCGTCTAAAGTGTTTAACTCAGTACTTGGCATTGGGAACAAAAGAGTGGGCTTGATGTTGACTATTAGACAAAAATTCATGATGACATTTAAGCTCATTGTAAATATCACTTCTACCCGCAAACAGATTAGATTACTTTCTCAGATAAGTGCCTGCTTTACTTTCTCAGATAAGTTATTTATGTATTTATGTATGTATTTATTTATTTATTTTGAGACAGTCTTGCTCTGTCATCCAGGCTGTGGTGCGATCTCGGCTCACTGCAACTTCCGCCTCCCGGGTTCAAGCAATTCTTGTGCCTCAGCCTCCTGAATATCTGGGATTACAGGCGTGTACCACCACACCCAGCTGATTTTGTAATTTTTAGTAGAGATGGGGTTTCACCATCTTGGCCAGGCTAGTCTCAAACTCCTGGCCTCAATTGATTTGCCCGCCTCAGCGTCTCAAAGTGCTGGGATTACAGGTGTGAGCCACTATGCCCGGCCCTCATAGAACTTTAATACTTTTATTTATAGCATTCATCATGATGTCATTTAGTCTGACTTCCTCACTCAGCTCAGAAAACTCCCAGAGGGCATGGCTGTCTTTTTTATTGTTTACCATTGTGTCCTTAACTCTTAACCCAGTTCCTGGTACAGAGACAGTTCTGACCGAATATTTGAATAAACAAAAGAATGAATGAGCAAACCTTTCCTAACAGCTACTGCCACTAAAGATCTTAGCATGGGGGGTGTGTGTGTGTGTGTGGTGGGGCTATTCAGTGAAGCTAAAAGTGAAAAAGCTGGTAGAAAGCCCATGGTGATAGAGAATGGAGGAAGACTGATTAGGGAGCTCCTCAGGAGTACACGGAAGGACTAAGAGCACATAAGGACAGGACCATAGAATTCCGCATCGCAGGATTTTTGAGGCTGCCACTGCCTTAGGCTGTGAGGCTAGTGCATATAAGAATAGTTTGCACAGTTCTGCTGTGGAAATCAGGGCTTTTACTGAAAGCTTAGCCAACTAGCCAGCAAGAATAGCTTTCTGGAACTTAGAGCCTTGTGAAAATTCCCCAACTGAGGATAATTCCAAAAAAGATTTTCTTCCTGGCTTTGAAAAGTAGGATATACTTTTTAAAACCCCTTCTTCATCTATGATACAGATTATCTGGCAGTTCCTGTGCTGAGGTCCACAGAAAGCAGGAAAGAAGGGGCCAGGAATAAATCAGGTGCTTCATATAAAGACCTCAGCTAAGGAATAAGAAGAGTAAGAAAACAGCACGTCTTCAAATAACATAGTTTCCTTCAACACCGTTTCATTATAATGTTGATGAGAAAAAAAAAATCTCTTCCCATCTGGGGCCACTGTCTGTGTGGAGTCTGCACATTCTCCCCATGTCTATATGGATTTTCTCCAGGTACTCTGGCTTCCTCCCACTAGGACACCATCCCAAAGATGCACACCTGAGGTTAATTGGTGTGTCTGAGAGGTCCCAGTGTGAGTGAATGTGGGTGGGTGTGTGTGAGTACGCTCTGCAATGGGATGATGTCCTGCCCGGGGCTGGTGCCCACCTTGTGCCCTGAGCTGCCAGGATAGGCCCCAGCCACCCAGGACCTTGAACTGGATTAATTGGGTAAATAATTCTCTTATCTCTTTTTATTAATCTTTCCTGAATGTCTGTATAGCTCACATTTGTTTCAATGTTTAACTTTTAGAAGTGTTTTGAGTCTTTATGCAGAAGTTTAGTGATGATTTTGTTACCAGAAATATGACATAGGAATTTAACTCTTGTTTGTATTAATTAGCCTATGGCCAAATTTGTTTCCTTATACATCTTTTTTCCTGAAGTCACCGTTTCCAAGATTTTATTGACAATGTTAAGTGAGGACTTACTGTACAGTGTGGGGGTCAGATTGCAGCAATGCTATTCAAAGTGTGGTACACAGATGGCTGCTGATCCCCAAACTGCTTTTGGCTTCCAACGAGATATGGAGCAGGAGGTAAGTCAACTGCATAACTAATCATACTGTTTTTAGTTCAGCTGCTATTTTCTTCGCAGCAAGACTTTCTCCATGAAGGTAGCATGGCATTGATCTACATTTTGACAGGTTGTCACTGCCCTAGGCTTGGACCGTTAACAAATAGTTCACTGTAAAGCTGCTGTGAGCAGCTCTGGTCTGGAACATGGGCTTTGGAATCAGTCAGAGTGGGCTCTACCACTTAGGCAAGTTCCTTCAGCTGCCTGAATTCCCTAGTAGGACACAAGGAAGAGTGTGGATTCTATTCCAAAAGCAATTCAAAGCCACTGGGAGGTTTCAAGCCAGATCATAAACTTTCTTGTGAACTATGTTAAAGAGTTTGGACTTTGTTCAAGGAAAAGGGACCCACCAAAGATTTAAAAGCAGGGGAATGTCAGGATTAGAATTGTATTTTAGGAATTCTACTCTGGCTGTGGTAAAGATAACAGCTTAGGTGGGACAGGAGGCAAAGAGACCAGCTAAGGGAAGGCATTCTGGTGGTGGAATGAGAGAATAAGCTCAAGAATGAGTGAATTCATCGCATTTACTAGGTAAGAAGCTTCCCTGTGGCAGCTTCACCACCTTTTGCTTTGGATGTTCTTCAGCACAAACTTTCAGTTTTTGTGTAAGTCCATTTTTAATTCACATTTAACTGGCAAAAATGACTAGCTAATGTAAAATCAAGCTAGATTCTCTGTCCACTCTAGAGAAGTTGAGACTTTGTGTGCAAGGCTGATCTCGCTCGTGGTACAGAAGTCTGTCTCTTTTACCTTGTTTACTTTTTGCCTGTTTACCTTCACACCCACTAATCCTCAAGGTTAGCAGATGAGTAAGTTTCCAATAGCAGCTGAACTGGAGTGATTTCTCTCTGGAACCAAACAAATAGCTAGATTCTGTTTGGAATTTCTGCTTCCAGAGTTATCCAGCCACAGAGCCTGTTGCACATGGCAAACTGGCGCTTGCCCAGCCTGCCTAATAGAATTCTTAGTACTCTTACCTAGAAGTCCTATTAATTATTTGAGGCCATGCCACTCAACACCAGCTCAACCAATATCAATGACCAAGTAACAATGAAGACAGCTATATGTTGAGCACTTACTGTGTACCAGGCACTGAGTTAAGGAATTTACATGCATTTTCTGATTTTTTTTTCCTTGTCACGCAGAATGTTTTCATTTCTGCCGATAGATTCCTTATGATTTGAGATACATTTAAAATATTTTTTTATTATACTTTAAGTTCTAGGATACATGTACATAATGTGCAGGTTTGTTACATATGTATACATGTGCCATGTTGGTGTGCTGCACCCATTAACTCATCATTTACATTAGGTATATCTCCTAATGCTATCCCTCCCCTGACCCTGACCCCATGACAGGTCCCAGTGTGTGATGTTCCCCACCCTGTGTCCAAGTGTTCTCATTGTTCAATTCCCACCTATGAGTGAGAACATGCAGTGTTTGGTTTTCTGTCCTTGCAATAGTTTGCTGAGAATGATGGTTTCCAGCTTCATCCATGTCCCTACAAAGGACATGAACTCATCCTGTTTTATGGCTGCATAGTATTCCATGGTGTATATGTGTCACATTTTCTTAATCCAGTCTGTCATTGATGGACATTTGGGTTGATTCCAAGTCTTTGCTATTGTGAATAGTGCCACAATAAACATACATGTGCATGTGTCTTTATAGTAGCATGATTTATAATCCTTTGGGTATATACCCAGTAATGGGATGGCTGGGTGAAATGGTATTTCTAGATCTAGATCCTTGAGGAATCACCACACTGTCTTCCATAATGGTTGAACTAGTTTACAGTCCCACCAACAGTGTAAAAGTGTTCCTATTTCTCCACATCCTCTCCAGCACCTGTTGTTTCCTGACTTTTTAATGATTGCCATTCTAACTGGTGTGAGATGGTATCTCGTTGTAGTTTTGATTTGCATTTCTCTGATGGCCAGTGATGATGAGCATTTTTTCATGTGTCTGTTGGCTGCATAAATGTCTTCTTTTGAAAAGTGTCTGTTCATATCCTTTGCCCACTTTTTGATGGGGTTGTTTGATTTTTTCTTGTAAATTTGTTTAAGTTCTTTGTAGATTCTATATATCAGCCCTTTCTCAGAGGGGTAGATTGCAACAATCTTCTCCCATTCTGTAGGTTGCCTGTTCACTCTAATGGTAAGTTTCTTTTGCTGTGCAGAAGCTCTTTAGTTTAATTAGATCCCCTTTGTCTATTTTGGCTTTTATTGCCATTGCTTTTGGTGTTTTAGTCATGAAGTCCTTGCCCATGCCTATGTCCTGAATGGTATTGCCTAGGTTTTCTTCAAGGGTTTTCATGGTTTTAGGCCTAAAGTTTAAGTCTTTAATCCATCTTGAATTAATTTTTGTATAAGGTGTAAGGAAGGGATCCAGTTTCAGCTTTCTACTTATGGCTAGCCAGTTTTCCTGGCACCATTTATTAAATAGGGAATCCTTTCCCCATTTCTTGTTTGTCAGGTTTATCAAAAATCAGATGGTTGTAGATGTATGGTGTTATTTCTGAAGCCTCTGTTCTGTTCCATTGGTCTAATATCTCTGTTTTGGTACCAGTACCATGCTGTTTTGGTTACTGTAGCCTTGTAGCATAGTTTGAAGTCAGGTAGCGTGATGCCTCCAGCTTTGTTCTTTTTGCTTAGGATTGTCTTGGCAATGCAGGCTCTTTTTTGTTTCCATATAAATTTTAAAATAGTTTTTTCCAATTTTGTGAAGAAAGTCATTGGTAGCTTAATGGGGATGGCATTGAATCTATAAATTACCTTGGGCAGTATGGCCATTTTCACGATATTGATTCTTCCTATCCATGAGCATGGAATGTTCTTCCATTTGTTTGTGTCCTCTTTTATTTCACTGAGCAGTGGTTTGTAGTTCTCCTTGAAGAGGTCCTTCACATCCCTTGTTAGTTGGATTCCTAGATATTTTATTCTCTTTGTAGCAATTGTGAATGGGAGTTCACTCATGATTTGACTCTGTCTGTTATTGGTGTTTAGGAATACTCGTGATTTTTGCGTGTTTATTTTGTGTCTTAAAACTTTGCTGAAGTTGCTTATCACCTTAAGGAGATTTTGGGCAGAGATGATGGGGTTTTCTAAATATACAATCATGTTATCTGCAAACGGGGACAATTTGACTTCCTCTTTTCCTAATTGAATACACTTTGTTTCCTTCTCTTGCCTGATTGCCCTGGCCAGAACTTCCAACACTATGTTGAATAGGAGTGGTAAAGGGGGCATCCCTGTCTTGTGCCAGTTTTCAAAGGGAATGCTTCCAGTTTTTGCCCATTCAGTATGATATTGGCTGTGGGTTGGTCATAAATAGCTCTTATTATTTTGAGATACGTTCCATCAATACCTAGTTCATTGAGAGCTTTTTGGCATGAAGGGCTGTTGAATTTTGTCAAAGGCCTTTTCGGCATCTACTGAGATAATCATGTGGTTTTTGTCTTTGTTTTTGTTGATGTGTTGGATTATGTTTTTTGATTTGCGTATATTGAACCAGCCTTGCAACCCAGGGATAAAGGTGACTTGATCGTGGTGGGTAAGTTTTCTGATGCACTGCTGGATTTGGTTTGTCAGTATCTGTTGAGGATTATTGCATTGATATTCATCAGGGATATTGTTCTAAAATTCTTTTTTTATTGTGGTGTCTCTTCCAGGCTTTGGTACCAGGATGATACTGGCCTCATAAAATGAGTTAGGAAGGATTCCCTCTTTTTCTATTGATTGGAAGAGTTTCAGAAAGACTGGTACCAGCTCCTCTTTGTACCTCTGTTAGAATTCGGCTGTGAATCCGTCTGGTCCTGGACTTTTGTTTGGTTGGTAGGCTATTAATTATTTCCTCAATTTCAGAGCCTGTTATTGGTCTATTCAGAGATTCATCTTCTTCCTGGTTTAGTCTTGGGAGGGTGTATGTGTCCAGGAATTTATCCATTTCTTCTAGATTTTCTAGTTTGTGTAGAGGTTTTTATAGTATTCTCTGGTGGTAGTTTGTATTTCTGTGGGATCAGTGGTGATATCCCCTTTATCATTTTTTATTGCATCTATTTGATTCTTCTCTCTTTTCTTCTTTATTAGTCTTGCTAGTGGTCTATCAATTTTATTGATCTTTTTAAAAAAAAAAACAGCTCCTGTATTCATTGATTTTTTGAAGGGCTTTTTGTGTCTCTATCTCCTTCAGTTCTGCTCTAATCTTAGTTATTTCTTGTCTTCTGCTAGCTTTTGAATTTGTTTGCTCTTGCTTCTCTAGTTCTTTTAATTGTGATGTTAGGGTGTCAATTTTAGATCTTTCCTGCTTTCTCTTATGGGCACTTAGTGGTATAAATTTCCCTCTACATAGTGCTTTAAATATATCCCAGAGATTCTGGTATGTTGTGTCTTTGTTCTCATTGGTTTCAAAGAACATCTTTATTTCTGCCTTCATTTCGTTATTTGCCTAGTAGTCATTCAGGAGCAGGTTGTTCAGTTTGTACAGAGTTGTTCGGTTTTGAATGAGTTTCTTAGTCCTGAGTTCTAATTTGATTGCAGTGTGGTCCGAGAGACAGTTTCTTGTGATTTCTGTTCTTTTACATTTGCTGAAGAGTGCTTTACTTCCAACTATGTGGTCAATTTTGGAAAAAGTGTGATGTGGTGCTGAGAAGAATGTATATTCTGTTGATTTGGGGTGGAGAGTTCTGTAGATGTCTGTTAGGTCTGCTTGATGCAGAGCTGAGTTCAAGTCCTGATATCCTTGTTAACCTTCTGTCTTGTCGATCTGTCTAACATTGACAGTGGGGTGTTAAAGTCTCCCATTATTATTGTGTGGGAGTCTAAGTCTCTTTGTAGGTCTCTAAGGACTTGCTTTGTGAATCTGGGTGCCCCTGTATTGGATGCATATGTATTTAGCATAGTTAGCTCTTCTTATTGAATTGATCCCTTTACCATTATGTAATGGCCTTCTTTGTCTCTTTTGATATTTGTTGATTTAAAATCTGTTTTATCAGAGACTAGGATTGCAACCCCTGCTTTTTTTTTTTTTTTTTTTTTTTTGCTTTCCTTTGCTTGGTAGATCTTCTTCCATCCCTTTATTTTGAACCTATGTGTGTCTCTGCAGGTGAGATGGGTCTCCTGAATACAGCACACTGATGGGTCTTGACTCTTTATCCAATTTGCCAGTCTGTGTCTTTTAATTGGGGCATTTAGCCCATTTACATTTAAGGTTAATATTGTTATGTGTGAATTTGATCCTGTCATTATGATGTTAGCTGGTTATTTTGCCCATTAGTTGATGCAGCTTCTTCCTAGCATCAATGGTCTTTACAATTTGGCATGTTTTTGCAGTGGCTGATACCAGTTGTTCCTTTCCATGTTTAGTGCTTCCTTCAGCAGCTCTTGTAAGGCAGGCCTGTGACAAAATCTCTCAGCATTTGCTTGTCTGTAAAGGATTTTATTTCTCCTTCACTTATGAAGCTTAGTTTGGCCGGATATGAAATTCTGGGTTGAAAATTCTTTTATTTAAGAATGTTGAATATTGGCCCCTACTCTTTTCTGGCTTGTAGAATTTCTGCCAACAGATCTGCTGCTAGTCTTATTGGCCGCCCTTTGTGGGTAACCAGACCTTTCTCTCTGGCTGCCCTTAACATTTTTTCCTTCATTTCAACCTTGATGAATCTGACAATTATGTGTCTTAGGGTTGCTCTTCTCTAGGAGTATCTTTGTGGTGTTGTCTGTATTTCCTGAATTTGAATGTTGGCCTGCCTTGCTAGGTTTCGGATGTTCTCCTGGATAATACCCTGAAGAGTGTTTTCCAACTTGGTTCCATTCTCCCCGTCACTTTCAGGTACACCAATCAAACGTAGATTTGGTCATTTCATATAGTCGCATATTTCTTTTTTTTTTTTTTTTTGAGACGGAGTCTCGCTCTGTCGCCCAGGCTGGAGTGCAGTGGTGCGATCTCGGCTCACTGCAAGCTCCGCCTCCCGGGTTCACGCCATTCTCCTGCCTCAGCCTCCCGAGTAGCTGGGACTACAGGCGCCCACAACCGCGCCCGGCTAATTTTTTGTATTTTTAGTAGAGACGGGGTTTCACCGTGGTCTCGATCTCCTGACCTTGTGATCCGCCCGCCTCGGCCTCCCAAAGCGCTGGGATTACAGGTGTGAGCCACCGCGCCCGGCCATAGTCGCATATTTCTTGGAGGCTTTGTTCATTTCTTTTTACTCCTTTTCTCTAAACTTCTCACTTCATTAATCTTCAATCACTGATACCCTTTCTTCCACCTGATCGCGTCGGGTACTGAAGCTTGTGCATGCGTCACGTAGTTCTTGTGCCATGGTTTTCAGCTCCGTCAGGTCATTTAAGGTCTTCTCTACACTGTTTATTCTAGTTAGCCATTCATCTAATCTTTTTTCAAGATTTTTAGCTGCCTTGCCACAGGTTCGAACATCTTCCTTTAGCTTGGAGAAGTTTGTTATTAATGACCTTCGGAAGCCTACTTCTGTCAGCTCGTCAAAGTCATTTTCCGTCCAGCTTTTTTACGTTGCTGGCGAGGAGCTGTGATTTTTTGGAGGAGAAGAGGTGCTCTGGTTTTTAGAATTTTCAGCTTTTTTGCTCTGGTTTCTCCCCATCTTTGTGGTTTTATCTACCTTTGGTCTTTGATGTTGGTGACCTACAGATGGGGTTTTGGTGTGGATGTCCTTTTTGTTGATGTTGATGCTATTCCTTTCTGTTTGTTAGTTTTCCTTCTAACAGGCCCCTCAGCTGCAGGTCTGTTGGAGTTTGTTGGAGGTCCACTCCAGACCCTGTTTGCCTGGGTATCACTAGTGGAGGCTGCCAAACAGCAAATATTGCTGCCTGAAGCTTCATCCCTGAAAGGCACCCGGCTGTCTGAGGTGTCAGTCGGCCCCTACTGGGAGGCGTTAGGCTACATGGGGGACAGGGACCCACTTGAGGAGGCAGTATGTCTGTTCTCCGAGCTCAAATACCATGCAGGAGGAACCACTGCTCTCTTCAGAGCTGTCAGATAGGGACGTTTAAGTCTGCAGAAGTATCTGCTGCCTTTTGTTCAGCTATGCCCTGTCCCCAGAGGTGGAGTCTACAAAGGCAGCAGGCCTCACTGAGCTGCGATGGGCTCCACCCAGTTCGATCTTCCTGACTGCTTTGTTTACCTACTCAAGCCTCAGCAATGGCAGATGCCAGGCCTCTCAGGGTGATCTCAGACTGCTGCGCTAGCAGTGAGCAAGGCTCTATGGACGTTGGATCTGCCGAGCCAGGCATGGGATATAATCTCCTGGTGTGCCGCTTGCTAAGACCATTGGAAAAGTGCACCATTTGGGCGAGAGTTTCCTGTTTTTGAGGTACCGGCTGTCAAGGCTTCCCTTGGCTAAGAAAGGGAAATCCCATGACCCCTTGTGCTTCCTGGATGAGGCAATGCCCCGCCCTACTTCGGCTCACCCTCCATGGGCTGCACCCACTCTCCAACCAGTCCCAGTGAGATGAACCAGGCACCTTAGTTGGAAATGCAGAAATCACCTGTCTTCTCCATCAATCACGCTGGGATCTGCAGACCGGAGCTGTTTCTATTTGGCCATCTTGGAATGGAATCTGGAGGTTATATTTTAAAACTGCTACAGTCTGTCTCTGACCACACATTTTATATTTCTCCTACATATAAACTGCCATTGTCCCATCTTGGGACATTCCCAAACATCTCTTTATTTTCAATATTTTTTCTAATATCTTCATGACATTCAGTCTCGAACGTCTCATGCCATCAGGTTTAGGCTCAAAGTCCAGAACTTGTGTCCTATATCACTTCTATGTATGGGTGAGGTATCTTGAGTGTGACTCCTTAGTCATGGCCCTTAAAGAATGATTCTTCTTGATCTGAAGTCCTGTGAACTAAGACAACAGGTTATTTGTCATCCATATCCAATGTACAATGGTAGGATAAACATCAGAAAATTGCAGTCAACATTTCCAGTGAAGAGAGCTTGCACTTTAGGTCTTCCCCAGAAGCCATGCTCCCTTAAAAGAAAAAAAAAAAGAAAAAAAAAAAAAAAAAAGAACACTTGCATTCAAAAAGGAGAAAATAGCTTACATCTGTAATCCCATCACTTTGGGAGACTGAGGCGGGTGGATCACCGAGCTCAGGAGCTCAAGACCAGCGTGGGAAACATGGCAAAACCCTGTGTCTACTAAAAATGCAAGAAAATTAGCCAGGCATGGTGGCACATGCCTGTAATCCCAGCTACTCGGGAGGCTGAGGCACGAGAATCATTTGAACCTGGGAGGTGGAGGTGGTAGTGAGCTAAGATCGTGCCACTACACTCCAGCCTGGGAAACAGGGTGAGAGTGAGACTCTGTGTCAAAAAAACAAAACAAAAAAAAAAACAAAAAAAAAGAGAGAGAGAGAGAAAACAGGAGGTGCACAGCAGTTGCTGGTTTGTGGCAATTATGAAATCCAGTCAGGCACATGTTGCTGGTTCCTTGATCACAGTCCAGTTCCACTCAGTGATTCTCTATGGCTCTGCCTTCTGGGCTCTTGGTTCCACTTTCTGAATTTAATCTTCCTTTTTCTAAAATGTAATCTATATTTCCCCCTGGGTGGTTTTCTCAGCCTCCTTTCCTTTTTTGTTTGTTTGTTTGTTTGTTTGTTTGTTTTTTGAGACGGAGTCTCGCTGTGTCTCCCAAGCTGGAGTACAGTGGCGTGATCTCAGCTCACTGCAAGCTCCGCCTCCCGGGTTCACGCCATTCTCCCGCCTCAGCCTCCCAAGTAGCTGAGACTACAGGCGCCCGCCACCAGGCCCGGCTAGTTTTTTGTATTTTTAGTAGAGACGGGGTTTCACCATGTTAGCCAGGATAGTCTCGATCTCCTGACCTCGTGATCCACCCGCCTCGGCCTCCCAAAGTGCTGGGATTACAGGCTTGAGCCACCGCGCCCGGCCCTCAGCCTCCTTTCTGCTCATAGAAGTTTTGAGATCCAAAGCTCTCTTTTCACTTTGTACTGTCTCCTTCCCTTTTAGTCCAAGCAGCTTCTAAAACACTTTGAGAATTTTTTATGATTCTTACTGGGGTTTCCCCATTGGGAAAAAAGCCGTGACCTCACACCTTTTTGGCTCATATGAGTCCTTTCTGCCTTAGATTCGTTTTGAGGCTGCTGTGGGACAATGCCCTTAATATTCTTAGAAATCCAATTGTTTAATAAAGAGAAACAGTAAGCACCCCTTAAGCTTCTTAGAAGGATTTTGTCAGTTTGAAAGGTTATTGAGTTAAACCTTTCTGTGCTCTTAACAAGAGATGCTGTGCCCACCCTTTGCTGGGAAGCTATTTCTTAATTTGAGAATAGTTTGCCCTCTGGAGAGGCTGGGAGTGAGAAGCAATTTCATTTTCAAACCCCAAAAATCTGGGCTTTTTTTTTTTTTTTTGAGACAGGGTCTCACTCTGTCACCCAGGCTGGAGTGTAGTGGTACAATCCTGAGTCACTGTGACCTCCATCTCCTGGGCTCAAACAGTCCTACCACCTCAGCCTCCCAAGTAGCTGGAACCATAGACACGTGTTGCCTCGCCTGGCTAATTTTTTTTGTATTTTTTATGGAGACCAGATATAGTCACGTGGCCCAGGCTGGTCTCGAACTCCTGGGCTCAAGAGATCTGCCCACCTCAGCCTCCCAAAGTGCTTGAGCCATCTTACCCGGCCTCTTTTTTATGCCCTCTAAATTTTGCTTGAAATCCAAACAGTTTCATTTTTTAAGCTGCTTTTTTTTTTCTTTCTCATCCTCTGACTCTCATAAGTTGCTTTTTCTCATTCGCCTGGTATTATAGGCAGCTTGGCTAGATCATCATATTTGTTAGGTACATTTCCTGCTTTCCTACATCACAACTGACAACCATGCCTCTACCTTCCACCATATCTGAGGGTCCCCTTTCCCCTCTTTCCAGTAGCATTTCCCTCACTTCCCTGTAAGGTGTCTGCAAGACCCATTAGGCTTCACTAACATGATCATCAAGGTCCCTCAGCTTCTACCTGCTGCTAAAGCACAAGGATGATGCTACATATTTAAGTTTTTGTTATAGTAGCAACTCACTTCTAATATCAATTAATATCGGGTTCCAGTTATCTGTTGCCACGTAACAAATCACCCCAACCTTAGCTCCTTAAAATAACAACAGTAATTTGATTCTTTCTTTTTTATATATACTTCATGTTCTAGGGTACACGTGCACAATGTGCAGGTTTGTTACATATGCATACATGTGCCATTTGGTGTGCTGCACCCATTAACTCATCACTTACATTAGGTATATCTCCAAATGCTATCCCTCCCCACTCCTCCCAGTAATTTGATTCTTATTGCTTCTGGTCCTCAGGCTTGGCAAGGTTGTTTAACCAGTTCTCACTCAGGGTCTCCCATGAAGTTGCAGTTGTCTGGCTGTGGCCAGCGTCATCTTAAAGGTTAGTGCATGCTAACTAGTTGAATTTTTCCTCTGGGAATTTGTAACTGAGCTATTGACAGACTAACCTGGTTAATAAGGGGAGCTATGCTGAGAGGCCATGTGGACTTTTGGAGTTAAAATAGGGCTGCATTTGTTATACTGAGCCATGCGTAAGATGGCTACCCACAGGAAATCATCTGTTAGGAGAAAAAACTGAGATGCAGCGATGACAGAGACCACAGGGCACTCTGATTCCTGGTGGCTTTGTAAGCCCATAAGTCCTGGCTGTGTTTGGTTTCCATCATACCTCTGCATTCCTGCCATAAACTCCCATTTTGACCTGAGTTAGCCTGAGGAGGTTTCTGTTCCTGGCATGCAACATATTGCCTTCCATGGAGCCCTAGAAGGACATTTTGAGGATCTTCATTATTCTCAAGGAGTGGTGGGGAGGAACAAGCATGGACTTCAGGGCCATTAAGTCATACATTCATTTATTAATCCATTATTAATTCAAGAAAGTCTTTATTGAACTTCAGTTAAGTAATAACTTACACTAGGCACTGGACACATAGAGGTGAACAAAATGGACAAGGTCCCTGTCCTCATGGAGTTTACAGTCTAATGACAATCACCCAAAGCCAATTTCAAATTCCTCCTCTGCCAGTTACTAGCTGGGTGAAATTCCCACTGAATTGAGAATTTCATTTTCCCATCTGGGAAAAATGGGCATCACTTTGTGGAGTTGGGATGAAGATTATGCGTGCGTGTGTGTGTGTGTGTGTGTGTGTGTGTGTGTGTGTGTAGATCATGTGGCACATGGAAAGCCCTTACATGTTTGAGTTTTATTTCCTGTTCCTGTTCTCTTAAATCAGGGTTGGCATCTTGGGCAGGGTAATTCTTTGTTTTAGGGCCTGTCCTGTGCATTGTAGGACATTTAGTGGCATCCTTGACTTCTACCCACCAGGTGCTAGTAGCTCTACCCCCAGCACAAGTTATGATAAGCAAAAATGTCTCCACATATTGCCAAATGTGCCCTGGGGTGGAAGGCAAAATTGCTCCCAGTTGCAAACCACTGCTTTAGAGAAAATGCCAGACATTTATGCCTAAAGCTGCAGACCCCAACATCCACCTTTGCACTTCACTTCCCAGTTCGTATTGCAGGGTGAGGTGTCAGAGCCCCAGCATTGAGAAGTAGTCAACTCGTGGGTTGGTAAAAAGAATTTACCAACCACAGTATATGCTTGGAAAAGGAAGGTTTATTAGAAAGAATGCTGCAGAAGGGTGCAGCGAGGCACCTCAGTGATTTTTCCTTAGGGGTATTTATGGACCTTAAAGTGGGAGCTTAAGGGTAATTTGGACCATATTAGCCACATACGTCATGATAAATGATTACATTTGTAGACATTTTAGTGCCTTAATGTCAGCAAGGGCTGCACAATGAGTTTCAGCATGGCATTCCAGAGATGCATAGAAATTCTAGTTTTACTTATAAGTTTTTTTGGCGGGGAAAGAAATCTGGAACCGGATGCTTGCTTAAGATACTAGAGAAGTCTAATTACTTCTAATTTTCCCCAGGTAAGGAATTTTGCCTTCAGATGGCCTATTTGATAGTCACCAGGTGGTCTTTGCTGCCTTTTAAATTCCTCGGGTTAGGAGTTTTTGTCTCGGGGCCTGTTCAGTGGTCACCAGGTGATTTTATTCTCCTCACATATGATTCCTTTTCCCTAGGTTTTTGCCTCTTAAACCAGCTGACATGAGGAGGAAAGTAGATGCCAATGCCAATTTTGTAGCGCTAGCATTGCAGAAAGGAAAATCTGCATAGCCTCCTCCCTCCTTCCATCTCTGAGGCCGAGCCCAGTCCTGCCCTCTTAACTACCTCCAGTGATTTCAGCAGAGAGGGACTGTTGATCCACCCTGGCGTAAAAAACAACAGGCTTGGCCAGATCTGATAGGGCAGAGAAACCCGAGCCTTTCCCCTGTGCCTTTCACATGGGCCCCAGCTGGGGAGTGAGGGTCATGGCTTTGGTGGCTCTTAGCTGCAACACGCTGGTTATTGCCTGAGGGAGAGGGGGAAGGGGTTCTGTTTCCAGAGGCTGTTCTAGAATTTCACAATACGGGAGCCATGGGCAGAGCAATCTGATTTTGGTAGAAACTGAATTGGCTTGGTAAGCACATAATTGACCCGTAGATTGTGTTATATGACTATAAAAAAATCTTAGTTTTCTTAAAAAAAAAAAGGTCTTTATTTACACTTTATATAAAATAGAGGGAAAAAATGTTTATGTTAAAGATTATGGCTGGGCGCAGTGGCTCATGCCTGTAATCCCAGCACTTTGGGAGGCTGAGGGAGGTGGATCACCTGAGGTCAGGAGTTCAAGACCAGCCTGGCCAACGTGGGGAAACCCCATCTCTACTAAAAATATAAAAGTTAGCCAGGGGTGGTGGTGCGTGCCTGTAATCCTAGATACTCGGGAGGCTGAGGCAGGAGAATCATTTGACCTGGGAGGCAGAGGTTGCAGTGAGCTGAGATCAGGCCACTGCACTCCAGCCTGGGTGATGGAGCGAGACTCCGTCTCAAAATAAATAATAAATAAATAAATAAATAAATAAATAAAGATTATAGTGGTAATAATGATTTCATCTGAGGTTGGGACATTTTTTCAGCATTATTCTATGATCAGACCATGTGGGGTAGTACTGGCATGGTTCTTTGACACTCTATTTTACCACTTTCTCCTTTGTTCATTTATTGACCATCTTGCTATTTCTTGAACACCAATCTCCTTCAGGGCCTTTGCACTTGATGTTCCCTTTTCCTAGAACATACCCTGTCTTAGTCTGGTCGGGTTGCCATAACAAAATACCACAGACTGGGTGGCTTAAATGACACCAACTTATATCTCAGTTTCTGGAGGCTAGAGGTCCAAGATCAAGGTGCTGGCAGAGTAGGATTCACTCTGAGGCCTCTTCTCTTGGCTTGTAGGGAGAGGAAGGTGAAGTGATGGGACACTCTAGTGTTTCTTCTTATGCAGATGCTGGTCCTGTTGAATCAGGGACCCACCCTTGTGACCTCATTTAACCTTAATTAATTTTTTTAGAGGCCCCATCTCCAAATACAGCCACGCTGGGAGTTAGGGCTTCAGCACATGAAGTTTGTGGGGACACAAACATTCCTTTCATAACACTCCATGTTAGACCCTCAACTATCTTTGTCCCTACCTTGATTCAGCTCTTGGCCACCTACAGTACATCTTCTCCTGTTTTCCTGTCACTCTCTTTCTCCTCTGCTTTTACTGCCTGGCGCTACCTATAATTATTTTATATTTTTAAAAATTATGCTTATTGTCTATCCCTACCTCCTAGGTTCATATTAAGGATTATACGAGCTAGCCTAAATAAACTATTCATTCAACAGCTGTCCATTAACTGCCTTCAATGTGCAAGTCACTACCGTAGGTTCTAGAGTTACAATGGTGAAAAAAAAGGCAAACGTCTTCTCTGACTTCACATAGGTTATAATATTATGGGAACATTCATTGAACACTTACCAAGTGCCAGATATGGTACTGAGAGTTCACTTAGACTATTTTGTTTGGTCATCAAAAAAAAAAAAAAAAAAAAAAAAATCCTATGAGGGAGGTCCTATTGTACTCAATTTACAGAAGGGACAATTAAGGGCCTGAATTGATGAGCCACTTTTTCAAGTTCATCACTAGTTCAAGGTCTAACCAGAGCTGGATCTTGCAGTCTGACTTCAGAGCTGATGCTCTTGACTGGCCCGCTAAACTGCAAGTAGAAGGCACGGTACAGCACAGAGCACATTTGAGGAAATGAAACAAAGTCATATATGGCTGTAACCTCAACGTTGGAAGACATTTGGCACTGATTATTCTCATTCACCATGAGTATTCTGCACCCACAGATGCATATAAAACTTGTATGTACAAGATAGATATTTTGAGGGATTATTAAGAATATTATTAAAAATCATTGCTGTGGGATTCCTTTACTTTAGAGTGTGCAATAAAAAAACACAATGGGGCTTCAGAGGTGGACAGACCTGGTTTCAAATCTTTATTTTACCCCTTAATGTCTTTGGAACCTTGGGCAGCTTCTGAGACTCAGTGTTCTTATCTGTGAAATGGGGATAATAATACCTAGTTCACAGAGTTCTAAACTATCCCTGCAAATAAAGGAAACTTAATAAAAACTAGCTACCATTTATTATGTTATCATTTTCACAGTGCATTCAAACTATTATTTGGGTTTTAAAAATACTGACTTTACAGAAACATCTGTATTACATAAAGTGAGGCCAATCTGGAAGAGTGAGTTGCATAAATTGATCACTTAGAAGCAGCTTCTTTTCCATCAGTTACCCTGAGCACCTCTAGGTAATCCCATCAGTCCCCAATTCCCTTTCCCTGAAAGTATCTTTGGGACTGGTGCCCTGCCAAGGTTCTGGGGGGTCAGAGGAATCCAGGTCCCTTGGCCTAGTATGTGACTCTTTTCTTTTTGCTTTCTGTTTCGACAGGAGGGAGTCTGCGCCAGTGTTAGTAGGTTGGATAAGAAAGTAGTGAGAAGAGGGAAAAAAGAAAGATGTGAACTCATGTCCACGCCATCCCAGTTCTCACTGGAGCTACAGAAACTAACTCCTTTTGCTCAGGACCAAAAAAAAAAAAAAAAAACAAAACATTAGAATCTCACCATCATTGGGCTTGTCAGACTGCATGGTACCCTGCCTTTTTTTCTTTCTTTTCTTTAACTTTTAAGCTCAGGGGTACATGTGTAGATTTGTTATGTATGTGTCATAAGTACCCTACTTTTGTCTATGGGTGTGTAGAAAGCAACTGTGGGTTTCATCTGCCCAATATCCATTCTTACTTCTTGGAATAGTAATTTGATTTTTTTTTTTCGTGGGGGGCGCGTGGGGAACAAACCTTCTCCTACTTTCAGGCAGGTAAGTGTGTGACCAGGCCAGGCAATCAGCATGTCCTGTTTCTCTAGTCACAGTGATTCAAAAATGGCAATGTGAGCCAAAGTTGGGCCAAGAAGGCTCAATTTTGATGCTTTTACTAGTCTTTTTTTCCCCCGGGGATGCTAAACTATGGGGATGAAAGCTGCTTCTCCTGCTTTAACCCTCTGGAGAGAGCTTACCTTGGAGTGGAGCCAATGAGACAATAGTAACCAGATGAGAGACCCATGCTCATAATACCATTTGAATTCTTCCATCTTGTTTTCAGTTATTTGAGCCAGTAAACCCAGTTCCTCTGGGTTTTGTTGGTGGTATTCTTTTGTGTTTGTTAAGTCAGTTTGATTTTGGTTTATGACACTTGGAATCAAAAGATTTCTGAGTCATAGATCTGACTTTCTGAAAGTGGAGTGTGTGGAGGAGGCAGCCAAGACGGGAGGGGGTCTGAAAGCCATGCCATAGCAGGAATTCTTAGGGTGCCTAGCAGTGTTAGGCCTGAGGGAGAGGAGATTTCCTGTCTAAAGGGACTGTCACTGGGCAGCCTGTCTAGTCTGGTAGTGTGCTCCCAGGGAGGCAGAAGTAGACCAAGGAACCAGGCACAGTGGCTCACGCCTGTAATTCCAGCACTTTGGGAGGCCAAGGCGAGTGGATCACTTGAGGTTAGGAGTTTAAGACGGGGCTGGCCAACATGGTAAAACCCTGTCTCTACTAAAAATACAAAAACTAGCCGAGTGTGGTGGCGGGTGCCTGTAGTCCCAGCTACTCAGGAGGCTGAGGCAAGGGAATCACTTGAATCCTGGAGGCAGAGGTTGCAGTGAGCTGAGATTGCCCCACTGCACTCCAGCCTGGGTGACAGAGCAAGACTCTATCTCAAACAAATAAAAAAATAAAAAAGACCAAGGAGAGGAGGTTAAAGAGGAGCAGATTCTAAGGGTGTTACTTCCAATAGTAATTGCTAGAGTAAAGATGGGATTTCCAAGTCTGGGAGGTTACTAGAGCTGTCTGAGGGGAGCTGGACTGATCTAGCCAGAAATGTGACAAACCTGGGAGGGGCACATTTGGACTGACTTTGAGCTCCCTTTCTATTTTGGGAGTTTCTGGTGGAATGCAAAAATGTTTGACAATATCACTAAGCCTGGAATATGTGTAAATAAGCCAATATTTCACTAATACAAGGTCCCTTTGTAAGGACTGTGTCTTGTTCCCTCCTCCAGCTTCAGTGGTAGCACAGGGCAGGAGGAAGCCGGGTAGTGTGGCAAAGGCCCGAGGGTCTAATCCTGAGTTGTCATTTGCTAGATGAGTGCCCCTGGGCAAGGCACTTCCTCTCGGTGAGGTTGAATGTCCTCTCTGTAACATGGAGCCCCTGTTACCCACATTTAGGGTGGACCCAGGCACTGGCCGCAAGGTATGTAAAGCACTTGCCAGATGCATGGGCCCTGCTCTGTAAATGACAGTTGTTATTATAGGTGTTTCACACCTACTTATGCAGTGGATGGGCAGAGTTGTCAGGGAAGCACTGAGGAGACAACTCCTGACAACTGACAACTAGTTTCAGAGAGGAGCTGTGGTGAGGGCAGCTTGGTGCTGCTCTTGCTGCAGGACCCAGTGTCCTGGTTCTTGCTGTGTTTGTGATTTTTGTCCTTGGGAATTCTAGTTTTTCTTTCCTGATTAAGTTGGACCCAGTTAAGCTTCCCTAAAAAGCAGAGTCTGATGCAGGGACTCATGTTCCAGTGATGCACTGGGTCGGTGCTCTGAGGGGGAGGGGAGGGAGCAGGATCAACTACCTAATTTGTGAGGTCTAGAGTAAAATGAAAATGAGGGACCCCTTCAAGAAAGAAAAGAGGGAAAAAGAGTGTCTTTTTCTTCCTCTCAGAAGCACGGGGCCCTTCTGAACAGCTGACCCTATGTGACTGCATGGGTCTGATGCTCGTGAATCCTGCCCTGGGATGAGAGAAGGGGATAGGGCAGGGAGAAAAAGCTAAGCAAGAATGCTGTCTCACCCAAAGACTAGCTTCAGTCTGATCCCATGGGGAAACTGAGTGCAACATACACCACAGTGTTAGTCTCTACTCTAGGCAAGGGGCTGGCCTCTGGTACTTCCAGACCCCGCAGTCATTGACTATGGTCTCATAGGCTGTGTAGGGTACAACTTCCTTAGAGCTCCTACTTGGCTGAGGGCAATTCTCCAGTGAAGGGAGCAGTTATCAGGTGTTATCAGCTAACACAGAAGCTAACACAGCTAACACAGAAGCTGGGAGTAAGTACCCAGGTCCAGGAAAGGGCATCTGAATTGGGCACCAAAAGCAACCACTATAATCCACTTCTTGCATCAATTCAAATCGACTTGCTTCTCACGTGAATTTTCCCCATGCCTTCCCAGGATTCCTGGTTGGTCACAATTCCGGGAAACCCCAGGGAGGGCGAGTGGGAGAAATCACAGCACTCATTTCTGCAGTTGTTTCCCCTGGCATCACAGATACTCATCATCTTTTTCCCACCCCTCTGACTGGCACATCTGCTGGTCTGAGTGGCTCTCCTGGTGGATGTGAGTTCCTGGTTACAATGCCATTGTCAGGCCGTGGTTGCTGTCTCTATTCACAGCTATACCAGGGCATAGGCACACACAAGACACCATGGAGCACCTGAGGGCCAGGCATGTTTCTTACTGCTCCCATGATGTAGCAGCAGTCCTACCTCTTCCTTCTCATCAGGGACATTTACTTCTGCCAATGTGGCAGTTCCTTTCTGTGTCTGCTTGTGTCTGGCCCGAGGAACCCAAAGTGACCAGGCAGCTATAACTTGAAGTTTAGTGGAATTCTTACTGTTCTCCTTGGTGGAAACATTTCCCCACTGTGTAAACAGGACTTCTAGACATACAGAGAGTACAATTTCAAAAACAGAAATCATAAATTCCCCGAGTGAATCCCTGAGAGTGGTGTCATTCTTTGTCTGAAGACCCATATTTCCTGCTTGTGGGGGACATGACACCATACAGTGGCCACTATTTTAAGGTATACGCCATGCCCCATACACACAGGGTTTAAATCTCTAAGCTGGTGTTTCAGTTGCACCTTCAAGTGGCCATTCCATTACTCCATCGGGCTGGCAGCTTCTGGATGGTGTGGCACATAGTAGGACCTCATGGGCCTACCATGGCACCTGCTTTGCTTTAAGTCTGCTCGTTAAGCAATATTATTCAGGACCCCATGTGGGTAGATCAGACAGCCTATGAGCCCTTAGACGGTTGTACTGGCTGAGATAGTGTGGGAAGGAAAGGCAAACCCATTCTTGGAGTTCTGTAACGGCATCTCCTGCAGAAAACAACCACCATTGAGCTTCTCATGACACTGTTGGCTCCTTGCCCACACATTTCCTATCTCCTTGGTCAATGGAGAGCCCTCCTGGCCTTCCCAGGGACATGGTCAGCTGGTGGGTTTTTCTGTCTCGTTCAGGAGGCCCATTCTAGCGTGCCCATTTCTCTGAGCCTTTTCATCCTTCCCTCCACTTTGCAGTGGTAGTTCTGGCATCTCTACTTTGTTCAGTGTGGGTCATTACTTTTTCCATCTTTTAAGAGTCATCTGGGCAGCGCATCTGAAACATCCCCTGGGGCCCTTGCCAGGGTGTTAGATCCTGTGACACTGGAGAGAGTCCCTGCACATCAGCAAACTCTACCTTACCCAGTTAATATTTCACCCCCCTTGAGGCATCCCCCAGAATCCTCCACAGTCACTCCCACCCCGCCCCGCCACTGCAAGTTTGGGCTTGTACATGTTGGTCAGGTCTGATATATAATCCTTTTCTTTCCAGAGGAGGCCCAGTGTTTCCTGTGTTGATCCGGGCAGACACTTTTCACCTGGGTTATCAGTTTGGTGGCTAGGAGAAGAGGTGGGGCCAATCCGGAGGGAGGGCAGCATTGTTTTGTAAGGCACCGACCCTATTTAAGGCCTCTGCATGGTATTTCAGTAAGATGCATGGAGGTGGGGGTTTTATCATCCAGCAGGGGTTACAGGGACACTTCTGCAGTTTCAAAGAGTTCAGGAGTACCTGGAGATTCAAAGTTCTTAAGTTTATACCTTTAAATAGCTCCTCCGTAGGTTCAGGGCCTCCTCTTTCGGTATTAGAGCCTTGTGTTTGATATAAAAACACATGCTTTGCTGGTAATTGGCATTTGTTGAAGTCCTGCCACTCTTATAATGCAATCCTGCACTTGTTCTTCAACTGTGCCCACCCTCCAGCTGCAGGGGATGAGGGTCTCCTTAAATGCTGCCAAGTGGGCCGCTGACTCTTAGACTTTGCTTTAAGTTGTTGTCCAATGTGTCCATCATTTTTCTCTTCGACAAACCAGCACTGCTTAGCAAGCCACTGAGTTCCACACTGTATTTGTTCACAGTCCCCCTGCCCCTGCCCTCTCAAATGCCAGAGAGGCCGTATCAGCTCATGCACCCCTTCCAACGTTACCTGACCCTGTTCACCAAGAGCAAAAGTCTTAGGCCCCCACGCACTGTGACACACCAGGGACTCTCAACAGTGCCAACAATGATGAGTGCTTACTGCCATCTTGTCAGAGAGGGACCTAACCACAGAGTTTGCTTCTCAGCCACTCCTGGTACCAATCGTCTTGTGTTGGTTTTCCTAAAAGCAAAGCCTGAGATGGGGATTGTTGTTAAAGTGGTTTTTTGTTTTTTTTGTTTTTTTGCAAAAAAAAAAGCGGGGAGAATGAAGGAAACAAGATAAGACTGGTGAAAACTAAGCTTTTCAGAATGTGGCTTCAGTGGGAATCTGGTTTTAGCCTGGTTTCCCTGTGACTCTCTGGAGCACAAATGGTGCCACAGAGATGGTCCCAACTTGAGGTAAGCTAGCCTGCCTTTTCTGTCTCCCAATGCCAAGCAGTCCTTGGCCCCGTCTCCTGCCAAGGAGCACAGATTGTATTGTTCCTTTCTTCTTCAAATCTGTCATAGGAGAAAGGAGATCCTCCGCCTCAGGGTACAGAAGCTCCAAGAAGAGATTTGGCCTTTGGCCCAATTTCTCTGGAAAACGCTTTCAGGTTTGAAGACATTTTAATTCATTGTGACACCACGTCACTGATATGCTGGGATGGTTGTTGGCATGGGGACAGTGAAGCGGCCTGGCAAATGTGGCTGTGGAGCCAGGTTTGCCCTGTGGGATCAGTCCTATAGTTAGATAATCACAGACACCACAGGGAATGTGTTTTTTTCTCTCGATTCCTGGGATATTCAGTACATCTTCAGTAATTATTGACTGAGTTAGAGAATCAACATGAAACCTGAAGAACTTTGGGTATAAGAACCAATTTTATGCTTTTCAACCAGATGTTCTGGGTAGGCAGGAGAGGCAGGGATAGCAGGGAAGGAAGAGTGTATAGTGTTCAGAGCCTGCTCCTGCAGGCCTGGGTTGAAATCCCAGTGATGATTCTTAGCAGCAGCATGACCTTGGGCAAGTGACGACTACTCTGAGCCTTGGTTCCCTCTTCTGTTAAATGCGGATGACAGCTACATCTACTTCATAGAGTTGATATGAGGATGAAATGAGATAACACATGAAGTATACTTAGGGATCATGCTAGGCATCTAGTGACTCCTGAGTAAATACTATATTATTATTATTATTATTTTTTTTTTTGAGACAGAGTTTCGTTCTTGTTGCCCAGGCTGGAGTGCAATGGTGCTGTCTCGGCTCACTGCAACCTCTACCTCCTGGTTCAAGCTGGGACTACAGGCACTCACCAAGCCTGGCTAATTTTTGTATTTTTAGTAGAGACGGGGTTTCACCACATTGGCCAGGCTGGTCTCGAACTCCTGACCTCAGATGATTCACCCGCCTCAACCTCCCAAAGTGCTGGGATTACAGGCCTGAGCCACCACACCCGGCCATATTTTTCATGAGACAGGGTCTTGCTATGTGGCCCAGGCTGATCTCAAACTCCTAGCTCAAGCAATCCTGCCTCTACCTCCTGAGAATTCTGATATTGATAATGAAGTGTTATCTGAATTTCTGGGGGCAGTGGGGATTCTGGAGGCAGTATGAAAGAGTGGAAGAAGCCAGTACCTTGAAGTCAGAGAGAATTGGCTTATATTTCTGACTCTACTACTTTCTGGCTGTGTGACTATGGACAACTTACTTTCCTTCTCTGAGCCAAGGTGTTCTCATCTGCCAAGAAAGAGTCTTACACCGGTATTGCAGAATTTTGGTGAGTGAAGCATCTAGCCCGGGTTATAGCTCACAATTGGCACTCAAATAATGCCAATTATCTTTCTTCTTCTCATTTTACAACTACATATTTAGCCCACGCCTCTGTCTACTCACATGTGGCTTGAGGCCAAAGCTGGCAATTAGCCTTTTAAGTTTCTCAAGGATAGGAAGGTAGGGCCCCGCAATGAATGAGAGCATTCATTAAATGCTAACTTTAGAAGGCAAAGTCCTCCTGCATTCCAGGAAGCTATGTATTAATTGGAATAGAAATATGCAGGATGAAATAAACAAAGACAAGAGGCTTGGAACTGCCATCTTAACAGCAGGAGGTGTAACCAGTCCTTAGGAATGTCTGCTTCTCCTAATCCTTAATTTTGACGACGATGAAAGGAGGGAAGATAACACCAGCTCGTACTTATTGAGCACTTATTCTTTTCTAGGCAAGGGGCTACCACTTGAGGGGCCATATTTCTTTTAATATTCTTAAATGAGGGAGATATAACCATCCCTATTTTACAGGTAAGGAAAGTGAGTCACAGAGAAGGAAACTTCCAGAGTCACTGCTAGTAAGAGGCATGCTGGGATTAGGATAGAAGATGGCCTGAGTAGAGAGCCCCAGATCATAAGCAGCACCCCACTATATCACATGCACTTTCCTAGAGTCAAAACGCGAAGCAAATGTCCTGTGAGAGGGCTTGTTAGAGAAATATGGAATCTGTTACCACTTTTATAAAAAGGTGTTTACCTATCAGCTATACATCTCTCCTAAAGGGAATAATTTTTGAAAATCTTTCATACTATTCTTAAGAGGTTCTTTTTTTTTTTTTTTTTTTTTTTTTTTTTAGACAAAGTCTCACTCTATTGCCCAGCAATTCTCCTGCTTTAGCCTCCCGAGTAGCTGGGATTACAGGTGCCCGCTACCATGCCTGGCTAATTTTTGTATTTTTAGTAGAGATGGGGTTTCACCATGTTGGCCAGGCTGGTCTTGAACTCCTGACCTCAAGTGATCCGCTTGCCTCAGCCTCCCAAAGTGCTGGGATTACAGGCCCTAAGAGTTTTTTTAATGAGTGAAAAAATATCTATTTCATATGGTTAATAGACTTGACACCTACAGTGGCTTCTTAGTCATATTGAGATATTACTATCTCAGTCGTGAGAAGAAAAAAAATCACTTAGAAAAAGGAAAAGCTTAGGAGTGTCATCTCTGGTTACTAGGAAGGATTGTTTTTCTGTTTTACATTTTCTAAAAATTCTGTGGGTTTTGTTTCTGATGTCGGTAATCAGGAAGCAAAAAGTTAAAGACAATCGGGGTAAAGGATCTTCTATGTTGTGAGCAATTAGAGATCTATAGCTGTATGGAAAATAAAAACTTAGAGAACCAAATGATGCAGACTGTGGGGCCCAAGAACCTTAGAAGCTTTTCTTGTCTGTCAAGATAGGCTAAAGCCATGAACAAGTGTACCTTTAGAACAAGAAATTTTCACTAGGACATTCACAGCATTCCTGATGACTGAAATCTCTTCAAGTCCAGTGAATTATTCTTTTTTTTTTTTTTTTTTTTTGAGACGGAGTCTCGCTCTGTCACCCAGGCTGGAGTGCAGTGGCCGGATCTCAGCTCACTGCAAGCTCCGCCTTCTGGGTTCGGGCCATTCTCTTGCCTCAGCCTCCCGAGTAGCTGGGACTACAGGTGCCCGCCACCACGCCTAGCTAATTTTTTGTATTTTTAGTAGAGACAGGGTTTCACCATGTTAGCCAGGATGGTCTTGATCTCCTGACCTCGTGATCCGCCCACCTCGGCCTCCCAAAGTGCTAGGATTACAGGCCTGAGCCACTGTGCCCGGCCTTCAGTGAATTATTCTAGCAGGCATAGCATGAGTACAAAGTGACCCAGTTGTGAATATTCAGGGCTGGGAAGCCACGAGGGGAAATTGATGTTGGGGACAATCTGTAAGAGCAACAGGTTCTCATACAGATGAAAAGCCAGGGAGAATGGTGGGCTGCTTCGCACCAGCTAGCTTTCTGTATGTCCCCAGAATGTCTAATGTCTTCTCACAGTAGAGCTCTTAAAGAAAAGCTCTGTTACCTTTTGTTGAAAATTCTGGGCTCAAATGCTATAATTTAAAGAAAAAAACTAATATGCCCAATACTGACCTTTGCAATACTAGGATACAGCAGGGAATAGGGTAAGATCTCAGCTGTCATAAACTTTACATTCTAGGTATACATCATTTTTGTTAAGTCAATAGAGATTGCATTACACAAACTAGATAAATATTCCCTTTATTCAGCCAAAAAGTGTGTTACAACACTTTTCTGCAGTGGTGTGATCATAGCTCACCACAGCCTTGAACTCATGGGCTTAAGTGATCCTCCAGCCTGAGCCTCCTGAGTTGTTAGGATTACAGTTGTGAATGACCGCATGTGGCCCTCTTTTTTCTTTTGTAATTAGCTTTTCTTTCTCGTTAATGAAGTGCTTCAATTTTTGGCATTTGCTTAGTTTTCAAGGTACTTACTGCTTTTTGTTCCCAGTGTTTCTACAGATTTGTCAAATGCCTATCAATAAGATTTATAAATGTTCGAAGACATCAGATCATCAATTCCATGCTTCTCCCTTTCTCCACACCCCCCAAGAGACCTCTCTTCTGCTTCCCTACGTCTTCCTTCTCGAATCTAACCAGCTAATACGTGCCACATGTCTGTGTTGGCCCTCTATTTTCTCTTCCACTGTGTTCCTGCACTCCTTGTACATTTTTCATGCTTCCATAAGAAAGATTGCTTGAGAGACCTTGCACAACTAAGTAGGTGGCTGGACTTCCCTCACACTTGATTGATAGCTTGGCTTTGCAGAGAGGTCTTGATTGAAAATAATTTTTCATAAGAATTTTGAAGCCTGTTGAAAAATCTGTCGCAATTATGGCTCCCTTTCCTTTATATGTGAATTTTTTTCTCTCTCAGGGTTCTTTTAGGATTGTTTCTTTTTTTTTTCTTTTTTTTTTTTTTTTTGAGACGGAGTCTCGCTCTGTCACCCAGGCTGGAGTGCAGTGGCCGGATCTCAGCTCACTGCAAGCTCCGCCTCCTGGGTTTACGCCATTCTCCTGCCTCAGCCTCCCGAGTAGCTGGGACTACAGGCGCCCGCCACCTTGCCCCGCTAGTTTTTTTTTTTTTGTATTTTTAGTAGAGACGGGGTTTCACCGTGTTAGCCAGGATGGTCTCGATCTCCTGACCTCGTGATCCGCCCATCTCGGCCTCCCAAAGTGCTGGGATTACAGGCTTGAGCCACCGTGCCCGGCCAGGATTGTTTCTTTAGCCAGTAAAGAGATATTTCACAATGATGAACCTTTGGGATGAATCTTAAATTTGTTTTGCTTGATGCTTTGTAGAATTTTTCAATTTGAAAACTCATTCAATTCTGGGAAGCTTAATTTACAGCAAAAGCTCTGTTAATTGACTTCTACTTAATTGCCTTGCTAGATTAGGCCACACCTTCTACATTTGTTGTAGTAATTATATCAATTAGTTAAATGTTATATCTACCAATTAATACGAGTATGAAAAGAGAGTTGTTACCATGAAAACAAAGCTGAAAACATTGGAAGAAATTGATGAAGGCAAGTTGCTTATGTAAAAAATGGAGAAAATAGAAATTCTAGAATAATTCAGCACTCAAGATTACTTCGAAGGTGGCTTTAAGTTCTTGCTCTTCTTTAAGTCATCGGAAAATTGAAAATCTAAAACAACACCACTATAGAAAACACACTGGCAGATACAGTTAGCAGACCCATACTAAAAAAAAAAAAAAAAGCCTTGGCCTTGAATGAAAAGATTGGTGAGTGAATACACATTAATGTGGTTTAAGGTAAAGAGAAAATACTAAAATACTAAAAGTGCAGAAAGCTGGCAGATGCCACCTTAAGCAAGTGATCAAAGTTGACATCATGAATACTGGGTGGAGCTGACATCATGTACTTCCTGATGGGGTGCACTGAGCACCACACTATGTCATTTCACTGGTACTTCTGCCAAAAAGGCAAACCTTCAACCTAATCACCAGGCCACATGAGATTAACACAAGTTGAGTGACATTCTACAAAATATCTGGCCTGCACAATTAAAAAATATCAATGTCAAGAAGGCAGTGAGCTGGGCGCAGCAGCTCATGACTGTAATCCCAGCACTTTGGGAGGCTCAGGTGGAAGGATTGTTTGAGGCCAGGAGTTTGAGACAAGCCTAGGCAACATAGTGAGACCCCTGTCTCTACCAAAAATGAAAAAACAATTAGCTGGGCATGGTGGCACGTGTCTGTAGTCCCAGCTACTCAGGAGTCTGAGGTGGGAGGATCTCTTGAGCCCAGGAGTTCAAGGCTGCAGTGAGCTATGATGGTGACACTGCATTCCAGCCTGGTAAGAGAGGGAAACCTTATCTCAACATTAACTTCAACAATGGGCTGATTAAAGGACACTAAAGAGGCATAACAAATAGATGTAATATGTAATCCTGAACAGTTTTAAAGAACATTTTTAGGACAACTGATAAAATTTGAATGTGGGCTGTAGATGAGATAACAAATAGTATCATATCAATGATAAATGTCCTGATTTTGATAAATATACATGATTATGTATAATCCTTGTTCTTAGGAAATTCACCCTGATGTATTTAGGAGTAAAGAAGAATAATGTCTCCAACATATTTTCAAAGAGTTGAGACAGATAATATAAAAAAACAGAATTTTAAAGCAAAGCAAATGGGGCTAAATAGAAACAATAGGTGAATCTGGGTAAAAGGTATACAGAAGTTTTTTATATTGCTCATGCAACTTTGGGGTAAGACTGCAATGATGTAAAACCCAGAGTTGCAAAAATGCTTAAGGTAAATATTTATTATGCTAATCTACTCTGACTAACTACTTAAATAATCTAATTTTCTCTTAACTGACCAACCTTGGACCTTTCAGGGGAGAGTAGAGTATGGTACCACGAGTGAATGTTTGGGATCAAAGGTTGCATGTGGGAGAACAGAGCAATGAGATTGAAGAGAGAGGCAGAGACCAGATGGTAAAGATACTGTACTGAATTTAAAGGACTTGACCTTTGGTGAGCTGCTGGAATATTGTTAAGCATGGGAGTGATGTGAACCCATTTATATTTCAGAACGATCACCTTGGCAACTGGAGTGCAAAATGAATAGGGGAGGGAAGGGGAAGATGCAGGATCGAGGCTACTGGAGTCATTGAAAAGAGAAATAATTGGGTCTTGCATTAAATTTGCGGCAGTAGGGATAAAATGAAGTGGAGGGATGCATGACCCTTCAGAGGTGGAATCATCAAAGGGTAACTGACTGAGGAGTGACCTGGAGGGAGTGGGAGCACTACACACTGACTCCCAAGTTGCCTTCTTAGGTCACCGGGACATGGTGATACCATTAACCTAGTGATGCAGGATTTTTCTTGGTCACTCTGAGGGCCGGAAACTTCCGGTTGGTAATGCCCCTCATGAGCCTTGCTGGAGTACGGGCCCATGGTAGGAGAGGCCCTGACTACTCTGGTGCAGATCTTGTGGTCGCAATGACTGCATGCTCAGCCCATGGTGGGAGGAAGTGTGTGAGTGAGCGAGTGTGGGGTCTGGTCAGCTGCTCCAGGAGCAGGCTCCATGTGGGGCCGTGGGTGGACCAGGCAAGTTGCAAGCGACTCCCATGGTGAACTCTGGTGTCCAGACGAGGGGAACGTGGTGGTCCCAAACAGGGGTGCCTGTGACCCTGAGGCCCCAGAGGGGATGTGGCGGTAGCTCTTTCAATCCCACCATCCACAGCCTGATGGATGGCAGTGCGTTAAGAGCTCTCTGTCAGTCTCATCACCCTGCTCTGGTCAGCAGCCCAGAGGCTTGTTCAGCCCCAGCACTGCTTCCTGTTGCATGGGGTGGCTGATGGGCTATAATGTTACTGCCTTCTTCGTAGGAACTTCAGCAGGGTCTTGAGTTCTTGTCCTGCATCCAAGAAGAATGAGGATATGCTGATAGCCATGGGTAAGCAAGGTGAAGAGTTTTTTATGGAGTGACAAAACAGCTCTCAGCAGCAAGGGGACACGAGGATGGTCTACCACCCAAAGTTGGGTGGTCTCTCTGTGTCCCAGTGTGGCTGAGTTTGGGGTTTTTATAGGCACACAATGGGGGAGGTGTGGGCTGTAGGTAGCATTAGAAAAGGCAACGTTTCATTGGTTCAAAGCCATTCAGAAAGAACCAACTGGGAAAGAGCAAGTAAATAGGAATGCAAGTTCTCTGGTCCAGACTTCATCCTGAAGCAGCAGCTTGGTTTTCAGGCTTTAAACTGTCTTTGGTTTGAAGGTGGGGTTTTACCAGGGACCCATCACTGTCTACTAAGGATTGCCTCCTGTTGCTATCACTAGCAGGGACTTCAGTAGGAGAAACAGAGTGGGGGTGGAGTGGGCAGGTAGGGCAAAGTGGTAACTTCTGTTTAGATCATGAGGAACTGAAGGTTTACTGGACATTGGAGGAGTGAACATGAGGTTATCTGCAGGCCATCCTCTCCTCAGTTCATGGCACACCAAAAACGTGTATGTTAGAATTGATGAGTGTGAAACTTCTGCCAGATTTCTTTCTGGTTTAGCTCTACTGATTTTCACTCCCATCAGTAGTACAAAAGGATTTGTTGGCATTTCCACATATCCTTGCCAACACTGGTATTTTCTGACTTCTAAATTTTTGCTAATCTGATGGATATATCTAATGTTAGTTTATATTTCATTGTTTGCAGTAAGTGTAGGCTTTTTTTTTCTTTCTTTTCTTTCTGCTTTTTCTTTCTTTCTTTCTTTCTTTTTTTTTTTTTTTTGCTTATTAGCCACTCAAGTTTCCTCTTTTGGAAATTGTCTAGGTATACCACTTGCTTTTATTTTTCTATTGGGTTTCCAGTTCTTTTCTTGGGGATTTCAAAAAAGTTTTGGAGTATTTCAGATAGTAACTTCTTATCAACTTTAAATACTACTAGTATCTTTCCTAATTTGTCATCTGTATATTTTGCCTGTAAAATCTCTAAGTTTGATGTAGTCAAAATGTAGGATTTTTTTTTTTCCCTAAAAGATGTGTGCTTTTATTGGTTTATCAGGTCCTTCCTCACAGGTCACGCAGATATTATTTTCTATTAATTGTATAGTTATACCTTTCCCATTTATGTCTTTAATTTTTCTGTAATTCACCATCGCATATGGGGGTATGCGAGCATCCAACCTTATTTTTCTAGGTAAACTGGTTTTCCCAACATAATCTCTAAGAAAATCTTTCCATTTTATTTGTTATTACATAACAAATTCTCATGGACCTATTTTTGAGCTCTCAATTTTGTTCCATTGGTTTATTTCTTAACACTGAGGAGAGCAAAAATCATCTGGTGACCATACAGCAGCCATGAAGACAAAAACTCCTTATCTGAGGAATTTGGAAGTATAACGAAGGGAGCAAAGACCACCTGGTGGCCATCAGGTAGGCCATTTAGAGACCAAAAAAACTCCTTATTTGAGGAATTTTAGAAGTAATTAGGCTTCCCTATTATCTAAAGTCAGCACCTGGTTCTAGGCCTCTTTTCAACTTAAAATTTGTAGTTCCAGGCCTCTTTTCAACTTAAAATTTGTAAGTAACTAGAATTTCTATACATCTCGGAATGCACGCATGGCAAAACTCATTGTGCAACCCTTGCTGACATTAAGGCATCAGAATGTCTACAAATGTAATCATTTATCAGATAAACTACCCTTCATCTCCTGCTTTGAAGTCCATAAATGCTGTTAAGAAAAATTCACCATGGTGGGCTCAGTTCTCTCTTGCTGAGGCACCCCCCCTGCACCCCATCTGTAGTGTTCTTTCTTTCTAATACAACTTTCCTTTTTCAAACCTATACCTCTGTCAGTAAATCCTTTTTATCAACCTGTAAGTCGATTGCTTTCTGATACCAGAGCTCTAATACCTCACCTGGCAAACACCACCACACTGGATTAATTATTGTGATTTTAAAATATGCCACCATAGCTAGTAAGGTAAGCATCTCTTCTTTGCTGTTTTGTTCTTCCCAAATTTCCTTAGCTATTTGTAGACGTATATTTTACCAATCACTTATAGGAAACATACTTACTAGATCTTTTTAAAAATAGGCCAGGCGTGGGCTGGCTGCAGTGGCTTACGCCTGTAATCTTAGCGTTTTGGGAGGCTGAGGCGAGTGGACAATTTGAGGTCAAGAGTTTGAGACCAGCCTGGTCAACATAGTAAAACCCCATCTCTACTTAAAATACAAAAATTAGCCAGGCGTGGTGGCACACACCTGTAATCTCAGCTGCTTGGGAGACTGAGACATGAGAATCACTTGAACCCAGGGGGCAGAGTTTTCAGTGAACTGAGATTGATCCACTGTACTCCAGCCTGGGCAACAGAGCAAGACTCTGTCTAAAAAAAAAAAAAAAAAAAAAAAACCGGACCAAGCATGGTGGCTCATACTTGTAATCCCAGCACTTTGGGAGGCCAAGGTAGGAGGATCACTTGAGCCCAGGAGTTTGAGACCAGCCTGGGCAACATGGCATAACCCTGTCTCTACAAAAATTAGCTGAGAGTGGTGACACATGCCTGTGGTCCCAGCTACTTGGAAGGCTGAGGGGGGAGGATCACGTGAGCCTGAAAAGCCAAGATGGTGCCACTGCAGTCCAGTCTGGGCAACAGAGTAGGACCCTGTCTCAAAAAAATAAAGTAAAAATCCAATAGTGTGTCTCAAAGCAGTGAGTTTACTTTGATCGAAACTAAAATTAATATTATATATGGATTGATTTCTATATTACTTCACATTTACTAAACTTCATTTTGTATTTTTTGCTTTCCTGCCTTATATTAAATTGAATTTTGTTCTGTTTTGAAATGTATCATCCTATTTTTAACTAATTAAGACAAACGTGTGTGCATGTCTTGTCTAACTTTTGAAAAACTTATCAGTATTGCTATCTTCTCCTCTTCTTCTTTTTCTTCTTCCTCCTCCTCCTCCTTTTTTTAATTTTAGAGGCAGAGTTTTGCTATGTTAGTTACCCAGGCTGGAGCGCAGTGGTGCAGTCATAGCTCACTGCAGCCTCCAACTCCTAGTCTCAAGCAATCCTCCCACTTCAGTCTACCAAGTAGCTAAAACTACAGGTGCACACCACCACACCCAACCATTTGTTTTATTTTATTTTTTGTAGAGACAGCATTTTGCTGTGTTGCCCAGGCTGGTCTCAAACTCCTGGGCTCAAGCAGTCCTCCTACCTTGGCCTCCCAAAGTGCTGGGATTACGGGTATAAGCCACCAAGCCTATCGCTATCTTCCTTCTGAACAAGACAACTATGTTAGCATGCATTCACTTCCCTATTCTCTCTCTCTTGGCCCCACTTCATTTCTCTCTCCCTGTCCCTTGCCCAGCTATGACAGTATTTTTAGTTTTGAATTGCTAGGGATTGTAATGATATTGATTTTTTTTTTTAGAAAGCATCCATCTCACCAATATAATTGTTAATTTTATGTGTCAACTTGGTTAAGCCACAGTACCCAGATATTTTATTTAAAAAAAACCAGTCTAAATGCCACTTTGAAGGCATTTTTTATATTTTTCTTTTTCTTTTTTTATACGCAGTAGCTAGTTACTAGATTGAAGATATTTCTTAGATTAACATTTAAATCAGTAGTATACAGGAAACACAAACTTTATTATATTCAACTCTTCTGACACCAGATGTGTGAAAGTTTTTCCTACACCAATTCTGCAACTCTTTAGACACCAAAGGGGTATCCTAAAACTCAATTATAACACTATTCAGGGTTAGTGCAGACTCCAAGGTTAAAAGCACAAGATTGCCTCCCACTTCAGATGCCAACTGCAGTCTGAAGTGTCCCGAGGTTACCCACACTTCTGTCTGATTTAGCTATAAATTGAGGGTCTACACAGCCCCCTCCTCAGCTTTGATAATTTGCTGTGAAGGCTCACAGAGCTCAGAGAAACACTTAATGCTTACCGATTTGTATAAAAGATGTGACCAAGAATATAGAATAGCCAGATGAGGAGGTACATAGGATGCTGTCTGGAAGGATTTCAAGTGCAGGAGCTTGTACCCAGGGAGTTAGGGCATGCCATCTTCCTGATACCCTTCCAGCATGTGGATGTGTTTACCAACCCAGAAGTTCTCTGAATCCTTTGATTAGAGTTTGTTTGTTTGTTTGTTTGTTTTTGAGACTGAGTCTTGCTCTGTTGCTTGGGCTGGAGTGCAGTGGCACCATCTTGGCTCACTCTGCCTTCCGGCTTCAAGCGATGCTCCTGCCTCTGCCTCCTGAGCAGCTGGGATTACAGTTGCATGCCACCACACCTGGCTAATTTTTTTTGTATTTTTAGTAGAGACAGGGTTTCACCATGTTGTTCAGACTGGTCTCAAATTCCTGACCTCACATGATCCAACCGCCTCGACCTCCCAAAAAGCTGGGATTACAGGCATGACCACCGCACCCAGTCTCAGTTTGGGTTTTTGTTTTTCGTTTTGTTTTGAGATGGGGTTTCACTGTGTTGCACAAGCTGGATTCAAACTCCTGGGCTCATACGATCCTCCTGCCTCAGCCTCCCAAGGAGATGGGACTATAGGTACACACCACCATGCTCAGTTTAGCGGTTTTATGAAGGCATGATTAATTAAGTCATTGGTCGTTGGTGATTAAGCTCAATCTCCAGGCCCTCTCCTCTTTCTGGAGGTGGGGAGGTGGAGAAAATGGCCTGGAACTTCCGGCTCTCTAATCATATGGTTAGTTCCTTTGGCAAACAGTTCCCCCTCCATCCTTAGGGGCTTTCCAAAAGTCACCTCATTAACATAAACTCAAGTGTGTTTGAAAAGGACTTGTGATAAATGACAAAAGACACTCTTTTAACCTTTCACAGAGTTTTAACAGCTCTGTGCCAGGGGATGAATACCAAAAAATATATTTATTGTTATATCACAATATCACAAGTTGACTTTGAGTCAAGCAGGTTACCTTCTATAATGTGGGTGGGCCTCACCCAATCAGGTGAAGGCCTAAAGGGAAAAAAATAGTGGTTGTTCCCTGAGGAAGGAGGAATTGCAACTCCAGACTACCTTAGGACTTGAACTGCAGCATATGTTCTTTCCTGGGTCTCTAGCCTGCTGGCTTGTCCTACAGTTTAGATTTGCTAGCTCACATGATTGCATGAGACAATTCCTTAAAATCTCTCTCTCGTTCTTCACACATGCACATATTTTCACATACACAAATCCTGTTGATTCTGTTTCTTTAGAGAGAAAACTTTTTTTCCTAAACTGTTAGAGAATGGTGTAACCCTGATTCTAATTCTACATGTAAGATTTAGGGTTTGGGCTCTCAAATCTGACTGGCTGGGTTTGAATCCTGTCTCAGTCACTTACTACATGATTTTAAAACATTTTTAGTTGAAACATAATATACATATAAAAATATGAGCAAGGCTGGGCATGGTGCCTCATGCATGAAATCCCAGCACTTTGGGAGGCTGAGGTGGGAGGACTGCTTGAGACCAGGAGTTTGAGACCAGCCTGGAAAACATAGTGAGACCCTGTCTCTACCAACAAAAAATAAAAAAAATTAGCGAGGTATAGTGGCGTGTGCCTATAGTCCTCGCTCCTAGGGAGGTGGAGGATAGCTTGAGCTTAGGAGTCCAAGGTTGCAGTGAGCTGTGACTGTACCACTATACTCTAGCCTGGGCAACAGAGGAAGACCCTCTCTCAAAAAGGAAAAACAAACAAACATATAATAAGGGTACAGCTTAATGAATTTTCAAAACAGAATGCAAAAGGAGCATGATAAAAAACTAGAACATTACTAGCACCCAAGAAGCTACCCTTATGCCCACTTCCAGTGACTACTCATACTCAATAAAGGAAACTACAATTGCTGACTTCCAAAAAAAAATAGATATGCCTCACCAATTTTTGTACTTTATATACAAGGAATCATACAGTGTATATTATTGTATCTGTCTTCTTATGCTCAACCTTTTGTTTGTGAGATTCATTTATGTGGTTGTATGTAGTAGTTTGTTGTTGTGTAGTATTTGTGTATAGTATTTTATTATGTGACACACTAAATTTACTAATTCATTTTACTGTTGATGAGTATTTGGGTATTTTCCAGTTTCTGCTTGGTTTGCCATCATGAATAGAGCTACCATGAACATTCTAGTACATGGCTTCTGGTGAGCATAGGTGGGCATTCCTGTTGAGTATATAACTAGGAATCGAATTGCTAGTTCATGAGGTATACCTATTTCAGCTTTAGTTAGTACTGCTGAACAGGTTTCCAAAGTGGTTGTGCCACTTTATACCCCCATCTCCAATGCATAAGAGTTTCAGTTGCGGCTGGACGTGGTTGCTCACACCTGTAATCCCAGCATTTTGGGAGGCTGAAGCAGGAGGATTGCTGGAGCCCAGGAGTTCGAGACCAGCCTGGTCAACATAGGGAGACCCTGTCTCTTTCTTTTTTTTTTTTTTGAGACGGAGTCTCGCTGTGTCTCCCAGGCTGGAGTGCAGTGGCGTGATCTCGGCTCACTGCAAGCTCCGCCTCCCGGGTTCACGCCATTCTCCCGCCTCAGCCTCCCAAGTAGCTGAGACTACAGGTGCCCGCCACCACGCCCGGCTAGTTTTTTGTATTTTTAGTAGAGACGGGGTTTCACCATGTTAGCCAGGATAGTCTCGATCTCCTGACCTCGTGATCCACCCGCCTCGGCCTCCCAAAGTGCTGGGATTACAGGCTTGAGCCACCGCGCCCGGCCGAGACCCTGTCTCTACCAGAAAAAAAAAAAAAATTAGCTGGGTGTAGTGGTCTGTGCTTGTAGTCCCATCTACTCAGGAGGCTGAAGTGGGAGGATCCCTTGAGCCCAGGAGGTCGAGGCTGTAGTGAGCCATAATCACTCCAGCCTCGGCAATAGAGCAAGACCCTGTCTCAAAAAAAAGTTCCAGCTGCTCCACAGTCTCGCTTACATGTGATATTTCTCCATCCTTTTCATTTGAGTTGTTCTCATTCTTTTCCTACCCCCAGCTTTATTAAGGTATAATTGGCAAATAAAAATTGTAGATATTCAAGGCATACAATGTATAATTGACAAGTAAAAATTATAGATATTCAAGGTATACAATGCAATGATTTGATATGTATATAGATTGTGAAAGGATTACCACAATCAAGTTAACATATCGATGACCACCCATGGTTACCATTTTTTTTTAGTGTATGTGTGATGAGGACACTAAAGATCTACTCTTTCAACAAATTTCAAGTAAACAATACAGTACTATTATCTATAGTTACCATGCTGTACATTAGGTTCCCAGAACTTATTCAACTTATCATTGAAAGTTTGTACCCTTTGACCAACATCTCCCCATTTCTTCCACCTCCAAGCCCCTGGTAACCACTGTTCTACTCTATGCTTGCATGAGTCTGACTTTTTAGGATTCTACATATAGGGAAGATCATGTGGTATTTGTCTAACCATTCTGTTTCTGGTGAATTTGTATCTTGTGTTTTTTGTTTGCATTTTCCTGCAAGGTGGAAAGTTCCAAAACTGGCTGGTCATGGTGGCTCATGCCTGTAGTCCCAGCACTTTGGAAGGGAGGATCACTTGAGGCCAGGAGTTTAAGATCAGCCTGGGCAACATAGCAAGACCCTGTCTCTACAATAAATAAAATAAAAAAAGAAAGTTTCAAAGTTGAATACCATTTCATCTGTTTATTAGACATCTGGGTATCCTGTTTTGGAAAGAGATTTTTTTGTACCTTTTTAAATTGGGTTGTCTGTTTCTAGTTTATTAAGAAGTGGAAGCTTAGCCTATTTGAGAACTTCTTTTCTGATATTGGTATTTAAAGGTATATACTTCTAAGCATTGCTTTAGCTGCATCCCATAAATTTTGATATACTGTTGTTTTTATTCAGTTCAAAATGTTTCTAATTTGTCTTGTGATTTCTTCTTTGACCTATAGATTATTTAGAAACATGGTTATTTTCCAAATATTTGAGGAATTCCCACATTTCTTTCTGTTATTGATTTCTAATTTAATTTCATTGTGGTTGGGGAACATGCTTTGTATGATTTCAATCCCTTTACATTTGTCAAAACTTGTTTTATGGCCTAGCATCTGCATTAGGTTCTAGTTGACTCCCAAAAGCTCTGAGCTTAGCTCTTTAGCCTCATGTACCCCTAACCTTAGGATTCAGAGAGTGTCTAATGAGGAAAATCAGGTGTGTCTGAGGCTCTTCATGTTCCCGATTTTGTCACTCAAGCCTTACGCATTAATGGAAAACTTTGATCCAGTCTTCAGCCCATGCTCAGATTTGGCAACTGTCCCCAGGGGAAAATGTCAGTTGCCAATTTGACCATTCTCTGAACTATTCTCGTTTCTCTGGGACTTTTAGTCCATCTAGTCCTTACTGCTTCCACAACCCTTTGACACCTTTAAAATGTGATTTTAAAAATTTACTTAGGTCTTTTGTTTTCTAAATTATATATATATATATATATATTTTATAGAGATGGGATCTCACTATCTTGCTCAGCCTGGTCTCGAACCCCTGGCCTAAAGCGATCCTCCCACCCTGGCCTCCCAAAGTGCTGGGTTACAGGCATAAGCCACCGTGTCCAGCTTGTTTAGGTCTTAATAGTTGCTGTTAGTGGCAGTGTAGCCTGTTTCAACATCCAATAGCCTGCCCAGAAGGGGAAGTTCTTTACTGTGCTATTTACTCACCTTTGCTTCCTGTGTGGCTTGCAGTGTTCCCCTGGATTTATTTCTGTTCTTGCTAGAATGCTACCTACAACAGTATTTTCATGGAGGATCTTTGGGTGATACAACTGAGGCTTGTCGTGTAGATTAAAATTTTGGGTTTGATGTTATTTTCCTTTAAAGCTTTTGAAAGTATTGTTTCTTCTCATAATAGTATTTCCCACAATCAACCCAAATTGAAAACAACCTAAACAGAGAACAGATAAATAAACTTTGATGTATTTATACGACCAGATACTACACAGCAGTGGCTCTAACTGCTGATGATTTTGCCTCCCCAGGAGACATTTGACAATATCTGGAGCTATTTTTTCGTTATCACAACTTACATGGGAGGGAGAGGATTGCTACTGGCATTCAGTTGGCAAAGGCTGGAAATGTGGCCGAATATCCTGCGATACACAGCATAGTCACTTACAACAAAGAATTTTATAGCCCCAAATGCCAACAGTGCCGAGATTGAGAAACTGCTATACATCAATGGGAATCAATGAACTATTGCCACATAGATGGATCTCACACACAGAATGTTGAGCAACAGAAGCCTGATACAAAAGAGTAAAGACAGTGTGCTTCTATTTATGTGAAATTCAAAATCAGAACAAAACTGACTCATGGAGTTAGAAGTCAGAATAGGGTTTTCTTCGGGGGGAAATGGTGACTGGAAAGGGGCAAGGGGGACTTGTTGGGTGATGGTAATGTTCTCTTTCTTGACTTGGGGGTTAGTTACACAGATGTGTTCACAATGCGAAAATCAAGCTGTACTTTATGATGGGTTCATTCTCTCTCTTTCTCTCTCTGTCTCTCTCTTTCTCCTCTCTCTCCCTCTCTTCCTCTCTCCCTCTCTCCCTCCCTCCCTCTCCCCCCTCCCCCTCTCCTCCCCTCCTTCCATATGTATAATACTTGAATAAATTTTTTCCAAAATCCCATTGTTTGATTTTAAGAGGTGATCTGCTCTTTCTCTCTGGAAATGTTTACATTTTCTTTTTGCTTTTGATATTTTGAAATATTAATATAATGTGACTAAGAGTGAGTTTATTCTTACCTGTTTATCCCTTTATAAGATCTTTTAATCTAAAGTCTTTCTTTTTTTCTAATTGTGGGAACAAATTTCAGTTATTGTTTTTTTAAATGTTTTCTGCTGGGTGTGGTGGCTCACACCTGTAATCCCAGCACTTTGGGAGGCTAAGGAGCGAGGATTGCTTGAGACTAGGGTTTGGGACCAGCCTGGACAACATAGTGAGACCTCATCTTTACAAAAAATAAACAGCATTAGCTGGGTATGATAGCATGCACCTGTAGTCCTAGCCACGCAGGAGACAGAGGTGGGAGGATTGCTTGAGCCCAGGAGTTCGAGCCTGCAAATGAGCTGTGATTGTGCCACTGCACTCCAGCCTGGGCAACAGAGTGAGATCCTACCTAAAAATAAATAAGTAAATAAATAAATGTTTTCTTACCTATGTTTAGTTTTTTTCTCCTTCTGGGCTTTTTAATTTTTTTTGAAGACAGGATCTCACTGTGTTGTCGAGGCTTGTCTTGAACTCCCGGCCTTGAGCCATCCTCCCACCTTGGCGTCCCAAAGCTCTGGGATTATAGGTGTGATTCACCACACCTGTTTCCCTTCCAGGATTTTTACTATCTACATGCTGACACTTCTACTTCTCTCCTCCTTATTTCTTAAGTTCTTTTTTTAAATATACATTTCATACTCTTTAATCTTCAACTTTCTCTGGGTGATTTTCTTGACCCAAACATCCATCTCACTAATTCATTCTTTAGATTTCTTCATTCTGCTGTTTAATCTAGTAAGTTCCTTTTTAAACACCATTATATTTTTCATCTGTTTTTTTCACAGGTATATTTTGACCCATTGTTGCTCATTGTTTTTCAATATGCATTTATTCTTGAAACATTTTATAAACTGTGATCTCCTGGTTTGTCTTTGAAGATATTTATTGTGCTTGTTTTGAACTGTGACCCATCAGCTGTGCTTTACTGATTTTTAATGTTTTTCTTTCTTTTTTTTCCAAGACAAGGTCTTGCTCTGTCATCCAGGCTGGAGTGCAGTTGCACGATCACAGCTCACTGCAGCCTCAACCTTCCAGGCTCAAGTGGTCTTCCCACCTCAGCCTCCTGAGTAGCTGGGACTGTAGGTGTGCACCACTATGCCCAGCTAATTTTTTAGATTTGTTTTACTTTTTGGGATGGAATTTCTCTCTATCACCCAGGCTGGAGTGCAGCGGTGCAATCTCGGCTCACTGCAACTTCTGTCTCTCAGGTTCAAATGATTCTCATGCCTCAGCCTCCTGAGTAGCTGGGGTTACAGGTGCCCACCACCACTCCTGGTGAATTTTTGTATTTGTAGTAGAGACGGGTTTTACTATATTGGCCAGGCTGGGTCTGGAACTGCTGACCTCAGATGATCCACCTGCCTTGGCCTCCCAAAGTGCTGGGATTACAGGCATGAGCCACCATGTCTGGCCTTAGTTTAAATTTTTTGTAGAGATGGTCTTGCTATGTTGCCCAGGCTGGTCTCAAACTCCTGAGCTTGAGGGATCCTCCCACCTCAGCCTCCCAAAGTGTTTTGATTATAGGCATGAGCCACTGGGCCCAGTCTCCATTGCTTATTTTCCATCCTTTTGACTTTTTAAATAGTGTTTCTCCCACTCAGATGTTATTTTACTTTATGAGCCCAGACACACTAGCCTTCCCCTGGGTGTCTCACCTGTCTGGTAATATGTGTCCAGGGGCATGCAGGGATGGGGAAGGGTGGGCCATGGCTTGTGTTTGGCAGTGTTGAGCATGTGAGTATGTGCAGCAGGATGTGGGCCTCGGGTGATCTCTGGCCTTGCAGCCTGAACCCAGGCCTGCTTATTTCCCTATCCTTGGGAGGCCTTGCTGTGCTTTACCATTGGACACTGCTGTTTCTAAGAGCTGTCATTTTTTTGGCTGAAATCTCCTTGTCTCCTTGGCTAAGGGGATGAGGAGGAGTGGCCAGAGCCAGGCATTCTGTGTATACCTGCTGTTCTCTACTCTTGAAGCCCTGATAGGCATGCAATTCCTCCCCATCCCATGCCCCCAACCATGGAAATGGGGGAGGAAAAGAGTGTCTCTAAAATCCCTTACAGTGCCTCTACAATTCCTGAATTGGTGCCTGCCTGCCCTCTTATTTTCTGAGCTGTTTTCCATCCTACATTGGGACCCAACCATCTTCTGGCTGCCCAGGAGATAATAGTTTTTATATCGTTTCCTCAGATTCATGAACCTTCCTGGCACCTTCATGATTTCTCCAGAATTGGACAAAGGGGAAGGAGCCAGCAGCCCTTGTTTATCACCTTGCCAGAAACCAGAGTGGTCATGAGTCTGGACTTTAAGAGCAGCCTCTTCATGGTCATGTGACCTTGGGCTAATCCCTGAAGTTGTCAGTGTCTCAGTTTTCACATGTATGAAATCTGAATAATTATCTGCTTCAAAGGCTGTTGGAAGGTTGGCATAGCATGGGCACCTGGTATCTGTTAATAAACATTCATTGTTGTTGTTATGATGTCATTTGGGCAGGGTGCTGAGGTTGGTGGTTGGATGGTAGATTTGAATGTCATTTCCCTAAGGGAGTTAATAGAGTAAGGAATAAAGGAAGCTTGGGAAGTGGCTCCATTATTTAAGGGTTAGTGGAGGGAGTAAGAAAATAAGATAGGCCGGGCGCGGTGGCTCAAGCCTGTAATCCCAGCACTTTGGGAGGCCGAGACGGGCGGATCACAAGGTCAGGAGATCGAGACCATCCTGGCTAACACGGTGAAACCCCGTCTCTACTAAAAAATATACAAAAAAACTAGCCGGGCGAGGTGGCGGGCGCCTGTAGTCCCAGCTACTCGGGAGGCTGAGGCAGGAGAATGGCGGGAACCCGGGAGGCGGAGCTTGCAGTGAGCTGAGATCCGGCCACAGCACTCCAGCCTGGGTGACAGAGCAAGACTCCGTCTCAAAAAAAAAAAAAAAAAAAAAAAGAAAATAAGATAGAGAGGGAGGGTGTAGCCTGCCAAAGGGAGAGGCCAGAGGCCAGAGAAAGGACACTCTTGAGCTATGTGTAGTGAGCCATCCTCAGGACCATATGCCTAGCAGAAACCAGCTTTTTTTTTCCAGTCTATTAGTCGATTAGCATTTTCAGGTAGATGCTCTCTGGTGAACTTAGATCAGTTTTAGTGGAGAGAAGGGGACAGAAGCCAGATTGCACTGACTTGAGAAATAAATGGGAGGTGAGGAAATAGAGACAAATATAGACCTTTTCCCAAAAATGCTTGGCTGTGAAGAAGAGAGATTAAGGCAATAGCTGGCACAGGTGTCAAGTCAGAAGAAATGCAAGTGGGCTGGTTTCTTGTGGGGAAAGCCAGTTCCATCTCCCCCATTTATTTCTCCTTTTCTTTCCTCCTTCCTCCTTCCTCCTCCTGCCCTCCTTCCCTCTTTTCTCTTCCTTCCTTCTATTTTATGTCCATATGTCTAACTTGGCATCATTCTAATGATATGCCTTAGGTGACTAGGAAAATCCAGAGGTGGGGGTATAGAGGGGGAGAGGGAACAGGGAGGAGGTGGGGAGAGAGATTGAGAAGAGAGAGATTGAGATTGGGGCTGCTGGAGGAGGAAAGGAGCAAATGATTAATGAGGACTTTCCCTGAGAAGGCAGAAGGGTGGGGTTGGGGGCGGGTCTTGGATTATTTCCCAAAGTTGCCGAGATGGGGAGGGGAGAATGGCTATTACTATGAGTAGGTAAGTTTCCAATGGGGAAAAATGGGATGGACGAACAATCAGGGGACCTTGCATTGCATTCAGTTTGGTTGATGAAAAACCTAAATAGGCCTAAAATTAACATCTTCAGTTTGCCCACAGACTGGGAATATTCCACTCACGGAGATTCCATGCAGGACTGAGATAAGGCCAGGTGTGGGGAAGGGCTCTGTGAACTGTGAGCCATTAGTGCTGCCAAGGGAAAGACATTCATTGAAGATAGCCAGTTTTGCCTGGTTATTTGCTCAGATCATGCCAGGACTCAGTGATTCAAGTTCAGACCCAGTGATGACCCTTGGGGAGTCACAGACACAGAGAGATTATGGCTGGAAGTTCCTTTTTTGGAGTTATTCTACTGTAATTATCAGGGAACTACTACTTCATTGTGAGGTGCCCCTGAGAGCTTAGAATTGAGGAAACAGGCTGTCTTCCACAGTCCCACAACAAAGTGAATGCATACAAATACAGCTAAAGGGGGCCAAATGGACCCCAGGCCTGCAAAATTTCACCATACCCAGGCTGAATGTCTTCACAGGGGGACTGTGACAGGGTATTTTAGGCTCAGATGATATTAGTAGAGATAACACCTCTTAGATTCTGCTTTCAGCTGTTTGTTTTGTGTATGTGCGTGTGTGTGTGTGTGTGTGTGTGTGTGTGTGTGTGTGTTGGAAGGTAGAATTTATCCACTACATTCAGATATGCAAAAACAAACAAACAAAAAACCACAAAAAACAAAAAAAAACAAACAAGAAAGGTGTGGGTAAGCATATTTCTGGGAAAAAAAGAAAAAATTTAAAAAGGTGAGGGAGGGGTAATAGTATTCTTGATTTTCTAATATTCTGCTTATCTTACTCATAAGTACCCATGTAGCTGAGAACAAAAGGTGTTAAGAACCCTCGATTTCCAAAGGGAGGTGCTAGACAAGCTATGCAGACTATGCTAAATGGGGACATAGAAAACCTGGTCCTTTAAGGATCTAAAAGAGCCTGGTTGAGGATGGAGAGAGGACTAATAGCAGGAACTTATTTAACTACTGTGTGTTTTCCCCTGCCACACATACCTTAAGTGAAGAGAAGGGCTCTCTGAGAACCACTGGGGAGAATGTGACAAGCATCTTCTGAAGTTTAGGGGTGACCTGGAACAGATGCCTGCACCTTCCTAGAATTGTCTAAAGGCAAGGGGCTGGCTAGAGCCTCCCTGAGTAGGCAAGGATACTAGGAGAACAAGTTGGGCTTCCAGCTGGCGAGGGAACCCAAGTCATGCAGTCCTCTGGAATTGCCTCTCAGGGTACAAAGATAACGATGATTGGGTTGGCTTGTGTATGTGTGTGTTGTGTGTGTGTGTGTGTGTGTGTGTGTGTGTGTGTGTGTGACAGAGAGGGTGAAAGAGAGAGACAGAGAGAATGAGAGAGAACTGGAAGTTGTCAACAAGAAGAGTCAAACTCTGTAAAATATTTGAAGAGATTTATTCTGAGCCAAATATGAGTGTCACAGCACCAAGAGATCCTGAGAACATGTGCCAAGAGTGGTCAGGCTATAGTTTGGTTTTATACATTTTAGGGAGACATAATTCATCAGTCAATACATGTAAGATGCACATTGGTACACTGGTGTAGTAGGGAAAGGTGGAAGAACTCGAAGGTGGGGGTGGAGCAGGGGCTTCCAGGTCATAGATGGATTCAACGATTTTCTGATTGGCAATCTGTTAAAAGAATTATTATCCAAAGACAGCTCTCAGGGTGTCCATTCCAAGATGGCCGAATAGGAACAGCTCTGGTCTGCAGCTGCCAGCATGGCTGACGCAGAAGACAGGTGATTTCTGCATTTCCAACTGAGGTACCTGGTTGATTTCACTGGGACTTGCCAGAAAGTGGGTGCAGCCCATGGAAGGCGAGCCGAAGCGGGGGGGGCATCACCTCATCCAGGAAGCACAAGGGGTCGGGGGATTTCCCTTTCCTAGCCAAGGGAAGCCTTGACAGACTGTACCAGGAAAATTGGGACACAGCACCTAAACACTGCACTTTTCTAATGGTTTTAGCAAACAGCACACCAGGAGGTTATATCCTGCGCCTGGCTCAGTGGGTCCCACGCCCATGGAGCCTTGCTCACTGCTGGTCTGAGATCGAACTGCAAGGCAGCAAGCCTGGCTGGGGGAGGGTGTCCGCCATTGCTAAGGCTTGAGTCGGTAAACAAAGCAGACAGGAAGATCAAACTGGGTGGAGCCCACCACAGCTCAAGGAGGCCAACATGCCTCTGTGAACTCCACATCTGGGGGCAGGGCATAGCTGAACAAAAGGCAGCAGATACTTCTGCAGACTTAAATGTCCCTGTCTGACAGCTCTGAAGAGAGCAGTGGTTCTCCCAGCATGGTATTTGAGCCCTGAGAACGGACAGACAGACTCCTCAAGTGGGTCCCTGACCCCCGTGTAGCGTAACTTGGAGACACTTCCCAGTAGGGGCCGACTGACACCTCAGACAGCCGGGTGCCCCTCTGAGACAAAGCTTCCAGAGGAAGGATCAGGGATCCTTGCTGTTCTGCAATATTTGCTGTTCTGGAGTCTCTGCTGGTGAAACAGGGTCTGGTGTGAACCTCCAGCAAACTCCAACAGACCTGCAGCTGAGGGACCTGACTGTTAGAAGGAAAACTAACAAACAGAAAGGAATAGCATCAACATCAACAAAAAGGACATCCACACCAAAACTCCATCTGTAGGTCACCATCATCAAAGACCAAAGGTAGATAAAACCACAAAGATGGGGAGAAACCAGAGCAGAAAAGCTGAAAATTCTAAAAACCAGAGCCTCTCCTCCTTCTCCTCCAAAGGATTGCAGCTCATCATCAGCAACAGAACAAAGCAGGATGGAGAATGACTTTGATGAGTTGACAGAAGTAGGCTTCAGAAGGTCATTAAGGCTGGGCGTGGTGGCTCAAGCCTGTAATCCCAGCACTTTGGGAGGCCGAGACGGGTGGATCACGAGGTCAGGAGATCGAGACCATCCTGGCTAACATGGTGAAACACCGTCTCTACTAAAAAAAACCAAAAAGCTAGCCGGGCGAGGTGGCGGGCGCCTGTAGTCCCAGCTACTCGGGAGGCTGAGGCAGGACAATGGCGGGAACCCGGGAGGCGGAGCTTGCAGTGAGCTGAGATCCGGCCACTGCACTCCAGCCTGGGTGACAGAGCAAGACTCCGTCTCAAAAAAAAAAAAAATAGAAGGTCATTAATAACAAACAAACTTCTCTGACCTAAAAGAGGATGTTCGAACCCATGGAAAGGAAGATAAAAACCTTGAAAAAAAATTAGATGAATGGCTAACTAGAATAAACAGTGTAGAGAAGACCTTAAATGACCTGATGGAGCTGAAAACTATGGTACAAGAACTATGCGACGCATGCACAAGCTTCAGTAGCTGATTCGATCAAGTGGAAGAAAGGGTATCAGTGATTGAAGATCAAATTAAAGAAATGAAGAGAGAAGAGAAGTTTAGAGAAAAAAGAGTAAAAAGAAATGAACAAAGCCTCCAAGATATATGGGACTAAGTGAAAAGAACAAATCTACGTTTGATTGGTGTACCTGAAAGTGATGGGGAGAATGGAACCAAGTTGGAAAACACTCTTCAGGATATTATCCAGGAGAACTTCCCCAACCTAGCAAGGCAGATGAACATTCAAATACAGAAAATACAGAGAACACCACAAAGATACTCCTTGAGAAGAGCACCCCCCAGAACACATAATTGTCAGATTCACTAAAGTTGAAATGAAGGAAAAAATGCTAAGGGCAGCCAGAGAGAAAGGTCTGGTTACCCACAAAGGGAAGCCCATCAGACTAACAGCAGATCTCTTGGCAGAAACCGTACAAGCCAGAATAGAGTGGGGGCCAATATTTAACATTCTTTTTTTTTTTTTTTTTTTTTTTTTTTTTGAGACGGAGTCTAGCTCTGTTGCCCAGGCTGGAGTGCAGTGGCCGGATCTCAGCTCACTGCAAGCCCCGCCTCCCGGGTTCACGCCATTCTCCTGCCTCAGCCTCCCGAGTAGCTGGGAGTACAGGCGCCCGCCACCTCGCCCGGCTAATTTTTTTTTGTATTTTAGTAGAGACGGGGTTTCACCGTGTTAGCCAGGATGGTCTCGATCTCCTGACCTCGTGATCCGCCCGCCTCGGCCTCCCAAAGTGCTGGGATTACAGGCTTGAGCCACCGCGCCCGGCATATTTAACATTCTTAAAGAAAAGAATTTTCAACCCAGAATTTCATATCCAGCCAAACTAAGCTTCATAAGTGAAGGAGAAATAAAATCCTTTACAGACAAACAAATGCTGAGAGATTTTGTCACCACCAGGTCTGCCTTACAAGAGCTCCTGAAGGAAGCACTAAACATGGAAAGGAACAACCAGTATCAGCCACTGCAAAAACATGCCAAATTGTAAAGACCATCGATGCTAGGAAGAAACTGCATCAACTAACGGGCAAAATAACCAGCTAACATCATAATGACAGGATCAAATTCACACATAACAATATTAACCTTAAATGTAAATGGGCTAAATGCCCCAATTAAAAGACACAGACTGGCAAATTGGATAAAGAGTCAAGACCCATCAGTGTGCTGTATTCAGGAGACCCATCTCATCTGCAGAGACACACATAGGTTCAAAATAAAGGGATGGAAGAAGATCTACCAAGCAAATGGAAAGAGGAAAAAAAAAAAAAAAAAAGCGGGGGTTGCAATCCTAGTTTCTGATAAAACAGACTTTAAATCAACAAATATCAAAAGAGACAAGGCCATTACATAATGGTAAAGGGATCAATTCAATAAGAAGAGCTAACTATCCTAAATACATATGCACCCAATATAGGAGCACCCAGATTCACAAAGCAAGTCCTTAGAGACCTACAAAGAGACTTAGACTCCCATACAATAATAATGGGAGACTTTAACACCCCACTGTCAATGTTAGATCAACGAGACAGAAGGTTAACAAGGATATCAGAACTTGAACTCAGCTCTGCATCAAGCCGACCTAACAGACATCTACACAACTCTCCACCCCAAATCAACAGAATATACATTCTTCTCAGCACCACATCACACTTATACCAAAATTGACCACATAGTTGGAAGTAAAGCACTCTTCAGCAAATGTAAAAGAACAGAAATCACAACAAACTGTCTCTCGGACCACACTGCAATCAAATTAGAACTCAGGACTAAGAAACTCACTCAAAACTGCACAACTCTGTGGAAACTGAACAACCTGCTCCTGAATGACTACTGGGTAAATAATGAAATGAAGGCAGAAATAAAGATGTTCTTTGAAACCAATGAGAACAAAGACACAATGTACCAGAATCTCTGGGACACATTTAAAGCACTATGTAGAGGGAAATTTATAGCACTAAATGCCCACAAGGGAAAGCAGGAAAGATCTAAAATTGACACCTTAACATCACAATTAAAAGAACTAGAGAAGCAAGAGCAAACAAATTCAAAAGCTGGCAGAAGGCAAGAAATAACTAAGAGCAGAACTGAAGGAGACAGAGACACAATAAACCTCTCAAAAAATAAATGAATCCAGGAGTTGGTTTTTTGAAAAGATCAACAAAATTGATAGACTGCTGGCAGGACTAATAAAGAAGAAAAGAGAGAAGAATCAAATAGATGCAATAATAAACGATAAAGGGGATATTACCACTGATCCCACAGAAATACAAACTACCATCAGAGAATACTGTAAACACCTATATGCATATAAACTAGAAAATCTAGAAGAAATGGATAAATTCCTGGACACATACACCTTCCCAAGACTAAACCAGGAAGAAGCTGAATCTCTGAATAGACCAATAACAGGCTCTGAAATTGAGGAAATAATTAATAGCCTACCAACCAAACAAAAGTCCAGGACCAGACGGATTCACACCCAAATTCTACCAGAGGTACAAAGAGGAGCTGGTACCAGTCCTTTTGAAACTCTTCCAATCAACAGAAAAAGAGGGAATCCTCCCTAACTCATTTTATGAGGCCAACATCATCCCGATACCAAAGCCTGGCAGAGACATAACAAATAAGAGAATTTTATACCTATATCCCTGATGAACATTGATGCGAAAATCCTAAAAAATTACTGACAAGCAGAATCCAGCAGCATATCAAAAAGCTTATCCACCAAGATCAAGTTGGCTTCATCCCTGGGATGCAAGGCTGGTTCAACATATGCAAATCAATAAACGTAATCCATCGCATAAACAGAACCAACGACAAAAACCACTGATTATCTTAATAGAGTCAGAAAAGACCTTTGACAAAACTCAACAGCCTTTCATGCTAAAAACTTTCAATAAACTAGGTATTGATGGAACTTATCTCAAAATAATAAGAGCTATTTATGACAAACTCACAGCCAGTATCATACGGAATGGGCAAAAACTGGAAGCATTCCCTTTGAAACTGGCACAAGACAGGGATGCCCCCTTTGCCACTCCTATTCAACATAGTGTTGGAAGTTCTGGCCAGGGCAATCAGGCAAGAGAAAGAAATAAAGGGTATTCAATTAGGAAACGAGGAAGTCAAATGTCCCCGTTTGCAGATAACATGATTGTATATTTAGAAAACCCCATCATCTCTGCCCAAAATCTCCTTAAGCTGATAAGTAACTTCAGCAAAGTCTTAAGATACCAAATCAATGTGCAAAAATCACAAGCATTCTTATACACCAATAAAAGACAAACAGAGAGCCAAATCATGAGTGAACTTCCATTCACAATTGCTTCAAAGAGAATAAAATACCTAGGAATCCAATGTACAAGGGATGTCAAGGACCTCTTCAAGGAGAACTACAAACCACTGCTCAGTGAAATAAAAGAGGACACAAACAAATGGAAGAACATTCCATGTTCATGGATAGGAAGAATCAATATGAAAATAGCCATACTCCCCAAGGTAACTTATAGATTCAATGCCATCCTCATCAAGCTACCAATGACTTTCTTCACAAAATTGGAAAAAACTACTTTAAAGTTCATATGGAAACAAAAAAGAGCCTGCATTGCCAAGACAATCCTAAGCAAAAAGAACAAAGCTGGAGGCATCACGCTACCTGACTTCAAACTATGCTACAAGGCTACAGTAACCAAAACAGCGTGGTACTGGTACCAAAACAGAGATATAGACCAATGGAACAGAACAGAGGCCTCAGAAATAACACCACACATCTACAACCATCTGATCTTTGACAAACCTGACAGAAACAAGAAATGGGGAAAGGATTCCCTATTTAATAAATGGTGCCAGGAAAACTGGCTAGCCATATGTAGAAAGCTGAAACTGGATCCCTTCCTTACACCTTATACAAAAATTAATTCAAGATGGATTAAAGACTTAAATGTTAGGCCTAAAACCATGAAAACCCTAGAAGAAAACCTAGGCAATACCATTCAGGACATAGGCATGGGCAAGGACTTCATGACTAAAACACCAAAAGCAATGGCAATAAAAGCCAAAATAGACAAATGGGATCTAATTAAACTAAAGAGCTTCTGCACAGCAAAAGAAACTACCATCAGAGTGAACAGGCAACCTACAGAATGGGAGAAAATTTTTGCAATCTACCCATCTGACAAAGGGCTAATATCTAGAATCTACAAAGAACTTAAACACATTTACAAGAAAAAATCAACCCCACCAAAAAGTGGGCAAAGGATATGAGCAGGCACTTCTCAAAAGAAGACATTTATGCAGTCAACAGACACATGAAAAAATGCTCATCATCACTGGTCATCAGAGAAATGCAAATCAAAACCACAATAAGATACCATCTCACACCAGTTAGAATGGCAATCATTATAAAGTCAGGAAACAACAGGTGCTGGAGAGGATGTGGAGAAATAGGAACAATTTTACACCATTGGTGGGACTGTAAACTAGTTCAACCATTATGGAAGACAGTGTGGTGATTCCTCAAGGATCTAGAACTAGAAATACCATTTCACCCAGCCATCCCATTACTGGGTATATACCCAAAGGATTATAAATCATGCTACTATAAAGACACATGCACATGTATGTTTATTGTGGCACTATTCACAATAGCAAAGACTTGGAACTAACCCAGATGTCCATCAATGACAGACTGGATTAAGAAAATGTAGTACATATTCATCATGGAATATTATGCAGCCATAAAAAGGATGAGTTCGTGTCCTTTGTAGGGACATGGATGCAGCTGGAAACCATCATTCTCAGAAAACTATTGCAAGGACAGAAAACCAAACACTACATGTTCTCACTCATAGGTAGGAATTGAACAATGAGTACACTTGGACACAGGGCAGGGAACATCACACAATGGGGCCTGTCATGGGGTTGGGGGACGGGGGAGGGATAGCATTAGGAGAAATACCTAATGTAAATGACAAGTTAATGGGTGCAGCAAACCATTAGGGCAAATGTATACATATGTAACAAACCTGCACATTGTGCGCATGTACCCTAGAACTTAAAGTATAAAAAAAAAATAAGGATTACCCAAAGACCTGGAATCAATAGCAAGAGATGTCTGGGTTAAGATAAGGGGTTGTGAAGACCAAGGTTTCATCATGCAGATAAAGCCTCCAGGTAGTAGGCTTCAGAGCTCTTGCCAGACCTAAAAAAGTTCAGATTCTTCGTTAACTTTCTCCTGGATCAGGGAAACAACCTGGAAAGGGAAGGGGCTTCTTTACAGAATGCAGGTCTTCCTCTCAAGAGATAGCTTTGCAGGGCCGTTTCAAAAAATGTCAAATAAATATATTTTGGGGTAAAATACTTTAGTTTCTTTCAGGGCCTGCTATCTATCATGCGATACTATACTAGAGTCAGGCTGGAATTTGATGTCTTATTGCTAAAGAAAAGTCTTTTTTTGTCAGTCTTAACTTCTGAGTTTTGATGTGAATGCTGATCAGCTGTGCCTGAATTCCAAAGGAAGGAGGATATAATAAGGCATATCTGACCCCTGCTTCCCATGATGTCCTGAACTACTTTTTCAGGTTAACTTTGGAAAGCCCTTGGCAGAGAGGAGGGGTCCATTCAGTTGGTTGAAAGGCTTAGAGTTTTATTTTTGGTTTACAAAGTCCAACCTCAGCTGAGACGACTCATTCTCAGCATCCTCCTTCAGATAGCCCCAGCTTAGAATGACCTCAGGACTTCCAACTAGTATCCTCTTCTCCTTCTAGGATTCTCTGGGGGGTGACTAGAAAGAAATATAGTGCTTAGCTCAGAGCCAAGACATTTTGGCAGCTTCCTCTCATTTGTGACACTCATGTGCCAATATAAGGATGGTTGCTGGGTCAGCCTGGGCCTGGTCTCCAGGGATATGGCCCTTCCAGACCTCCACTTCTCTTGAGCTTCCAGACTTCCGGCTGTCCATCACATGGCCTGTTATCCCTGGCCAAGGAGATGGGGTAAAAGAGCAACCACCTAAGTTGCCAGTGCTGGGTCCTGGAGCCTTGAGACATATTGCACTTAGGCTTAGCTGAGAAAAGGATTAAAGATGTGGGGAAAAGTCATAAGTTACCACACTTCAACAGAGTGTGTGAAATCTCAGTGCCACTCAGACAGCAGGCTGCAGAGTTGAAGTGTCTCCACCCTCCCTGAAAGATTTCACAGAGCCCATGGGCACATCCACGAACCGGCCACATGCACAAACAAGGCTCCTCTTCTTCAGCCAGCAACCCAAACTAAGACAGGATATACTCACATTGTTAGGCCTCTTGTTGAGAAAGAGCTTAGATCTGTTTTGTCAGGCAGACCTAAACTCTTATTTTATTTTTGGTAGATACTGGGTCTCACTATGTTGCCCAGGCTGGTCTCAAATTCCTGGCCTCAAGCAATCCTCCTGCCTCAGTCCTTCATAGCGCTGGGATTACACCCAGCCACGGGGAATTTTTTTTTTTTTTTTTTTTTTTTAAGGGACAGAGCCTCTTTTGCCTAGGCTGTAGTGCAGTGGCATAATCATAGTTCACTGTAATCTCAAATTAATAAACCTGTACCCTTAAGACTTGTGCACTTTACTGGATACATGTTACACCCAATACAGGGATCCTCCTGCCTCAGCCTCCCAAGTAGCTGGGACCACAGGAGCATGCCACCACACTTGGCAAAAAAAAAAAAAAAAAGTATAGAGGCGGGGTCTTGCTATGTTGCCCAGTTATGTCTTAAATGCCTGGCTTCAAGTGACCCTCACACCTCAGCCCCCAAAGTGTCAGGATTCAGAGGTGAGCCACTGCATCCACAGACCTGGATTCTAGGCCTGGCTTTATCACGTACCAGCTGCGGGATGTGTGTGTGGTGCTACCTCTCTGAGCCTCACTTTATCCTTGGAGATAACGGTATTCTAAAGAGTGTTTGTATTAAGAGGCTGAGGCAGGAGGATAGCTTGAGCCCAGGAGTTCAAGACCAGCCTGGGCAACATGGTGAAACCCTATCTCTACAAAAAATACAAAAATTTATCTGGGCATGGTGGTGTGTGCCTGGAGTCCTAGCTACTCAAGAGGCTGAGGTGGGAGGATCACCTGAGGTCGAGGCTGCAATAAGCCATGATTGCGCCACTGCTGCATTCCAGCCTGGGTGACAGAGTGAGACCCATCTCAAAACAAACAAACAAACAAAACAAAAATGGTGGTTGTAAGGATGAATGGGATAACACACATAAAGTGACTTTCATAGTGCCCAGAAAGAATAGGCACACAAGTTGCTTTCTTTCCTTGTTAGCTCTTCCCCACACCAATGTCTCTAATAGTATTCATGGGGCAACCACTGCTTGTTGGGAAGAGACAGGAAGGGAAGGTTTCTGCCCCACACTCTTGTAATACGCGCAATTCTTCCCAGCCAGTCACTCCCAGTGGGGAATGCCTTCACCTGCAGAACTAGTGGGGATGGCACCATGTGGGACACCAGGGGCCAGGTGTGATGAAGACTGAGAGGCCATTGCAGAGGCCCAAAGGGACAGGCAAAAACCCATGACCTGAAGGATCTGGCTCCAGGCCCTGTCCTCTAATGGCCTCCTCACCAGATCCCCTGGCTCAGACTTCGCCTTGAATCCATCTTCCACACTGCCCAAGAGAGAGCTTTCTAAAACACTGTCCTGTTCATGCCTCTCCTCTTAAAACCCTTTAGTGGCTTCCTAGTGTTTAGAACTGTGTTTTTCAATAATGAGTTATGACGCTATTTGTAGGCTGTAGAATCAATTTAGTGAGTTGTAACCAGGATTTAAACTATTTAATAGGCTGAATGCCAGTCTGAATCACATGTAATTATTGCTCTGTGAAACATTTATTTCAGAGTTCAAAAAAATATTAAGTATATATTCTAAGTGGGAATTTGAGACACCATATTTGACATGTGATTTAGGATAGTTTTGACATGCTGTCAAATACGTGATGATTTTAAACAACTTTGTATTGGGTGTAACATGTATCCAGTAAAGTGCACAAGTCTTAAGGGTACAGGTTTATTAATTTTTACTTATGCATACTCTCATTTAAGTCAAGATATACAATGTATTTTGTACCTTTGGTACCCCAAAAAGTCCTCATGCCCCTTCCTAGTCAATCATTCTGACTGCTATAACCATCAGTTAGTTTGGCCTGTTCTTGAACTCCATGTAAATGGAATCTAAGAATGTATACTTTTTGGGGTTTGGGTCTTTGGCTCAACATTATGTCCATGAGATGCATTCATGATGATGCAGATAGACGTAGTTTTTCCATTTTCACTGTTTTATTTCATTGTATACACACACCAGAATTTAATGATCCAGTTCTCCTGTTGATGGACATGTGGGCCGTTTCTCAAATTTTTGGCTACTATGAACAAAGCTCTTGTACATGTCCTTTTTACATTTAAATTTTATTTTTATTTATTTTTTGGAGATGGTGTTGCCCAGGCTGGAGTACAGTACAGTACCATGATGATAGCTCACTGTAACCTTGAACTCCAGGGCTTGAGAGGGTCCTCTTGCCTCAGCCTCCTGAGTAGCTGGGACTACAGGCATGTGCCACTATGGGCCTGGCTTCTTGTACATGTCTTTTTGTGGCCATAGCCACTCAATTCTTTTGTGGACATATCCACTCAATACTATCAAGAATAATTTTCTGGGTCACAGGGTACATATATGATAACTATGAAAACTCCCAAACAATTTTCCAAAGTGGTTACATTTGAGACTTATACATACATATTTCTATGTCTTTTTTTTTTGTCTTTTTTTTTAGACAGGGTGTCACTCTCTTGCCCAGGCTGGAATGCAGTGGCGTGATCTTGGCTTATTGCATGCTCCACCTCCCAGGTTCAAGCGATTCTCCTGCCTCAGCCTCCTGAGTAGCTGGGATTACAGGTGCCCACCATCACGCCTGGCTAATTTTTGTATTTTTGGTAGAGATGGGGTTTCACCATGTTGGCCAGGCTAGGATATGTCTATGTATTTATGATGTGTATATACATACATGTGTGGTCCAGGTGGCCATGTTAAATACTTTTATTATTATGGGTCTTGGTAAAAAAACAGAAACAAACGCAAATAAACTTTGAAAGCTACTCATTAGAGGAAAAAGTCAAATTCCTTAGCACTGCTTAGCATGCCTTACAAGGCTGGGCATGGCCGGGCATGGTCTGCTGCTTCTCTCTACTGCCTCATCTACCGCCCACTATTCCAGGTCTCTTCTCACTTGCCTGACAATTTTTTTTCCTCTTCCTTGTCTGTGAACTCCAACTTGTCCCCCAATATTCATTTCTTTTTTTTTTTTTTTTTTTGAGACGGAGTCTCGCGCTGTCACCCAGGCTGGAGTGCAGTGGCCGGATCTCAGCTCACTGCAAGCTCCGCCTCCTGGGTTCACGCCATTCTCCTGCCTCAGCCTCCCGAGTAGCTGGGACTACAGGCGTCCACCACCTCGCCCGGCTAGTTTTTTGTATTTTTTTTTTAGTAGAGACGGGGTTTCACCATGTTAACCAGGATGGTCTCGATCTCCTGACCTCGTGATCCGCCCGTCTCGGCCTCCCAAAGTGCTGGGATTACAGGCTTGAGCCACCGCGCCCGGCCTCATTTCTAATTTTAGTTTTTCCAGGAAGCTTTTCTTGGCCATCACTTTCTCCTCTCACTTTTAGCCTCTTTATAACTGGCGCATCCTTCTGTCCTAATGCCTAGTGCCTTGTATTCTGCCTCTCTACCGACTCGTTTCCTAATTCATGAGCTCCTGCAGGAAAAACCGTGATCCATCTTTGGATCACAGTTTGGAGCCCAGGGTGAACACTTGTTGTTTGCCTTCCTGCTTCCATTCTTCTTAGTTTTAGTAACAGCTTCTAACTTTAATCTGGGGTGTTACCTTGCGTTCCTTCATTCTCTATCTAGGTAGCTCAGATGTGGTCCCATTCACCTATCAAAGAGATGCTTGTGATCAAGGTCTCAGTGTATCAGAATATCCCATCTCCCTGGCTATACAGCTTGATTGCCTGGCTACTTGGAAACGTCTGTGGGAGGCACAGGCCACATTTTCTTCTCCATCCTCTGCCACCATGTGGTCTCTAGCCCATTGTATATTGGGCTAGGACTGGTCCTGTGCTAAAGGACTTTACATCTTGATATGGTTTGACTGTGTCCCCAGCCAAATCTCATCTTGAATTGTAGTTCCCATGATCCCCATGTGTTGTGGGAGGGACCCAGGGGTAGGTAATTGAATCATGGGGGAGGTTCCCTCCATGCTCTTCTCATGATAGTGAGTGAGTTCTCATGAGATCTCATGGTTTTATATGGGGCTTTTCCCCCTTTTGCTTGGCACTTCTTTCTTTTGCTGCCGTGTGAAGAAGGACATGTTCCTTCCCCTCCTGCCATGATTGTAAATTTCCTGAGGCCTCCCCAGCCATGCTGAACTATGAGTCAATTAAACCTCTTTCCTTAATAAATTACCCAGTCTCAGGTGTGCCTTTTTAGCAGCACGAGAATGGATGAATACACATCTCTAATTTCATTTAATTTTCACAGTAACCCTGTGAAGTATAGATGCTATTATCATCTGCATTTACAGGTGAGGGCTTGGGTTCAGGGAGGTTAAATGGCACATGGCTAATTCACTTGTAGAACTGGGACTTAGACAAAAAGCTCAGAGCTGCTTTTGTATAAATGATACAATATAAAACACTTCTATATTGGGAGCAGATGAATGAAGAAAGTAATTTTTATGTGTGTGTAAGTTTTCCACAGGTGTTGCAGGAGTGGGCCCCTCCCTTTTTTCTAAGCATTTAAAAAATGCTATCTGATTGTTTTTTTGGCCTCCACTGTTTCTGATGATTAAGTTATTCCTCAGTATGTAATTTATCTTTTTCTCTGGATATGTTTATAATTTTTCTTTATCTTTAGTCATCAGTAATTTGATTATGATGTGCCTAGACATGGTTTTCTTTGTATTTACCATATTTTTGGTACTTTCTGAGTTTCTTGAATCTCTTTTTTTTTTTTTTTGAGACAGAGTCTTGCTCTGTAACTCAGGCTGGAGTGCAGTGGCACGATGTCGGCTCACTGCAACTTCTGCCTCCCAGGTTCAAGCAATTCTCATGCCTCAGCCTCCTGAGTAGTTGGGATTACAGGCGTGTGCCACCACACCTAACTAATTTTTTGTAGAGAGGGGGTTTTGCCATGTTGGCCAGGCTGGCCTCAAGTAATTCCCCCTCCTTGGCCTCCCAAATTGCTGGTATTACAGGCATAAGCCACTGCGCCTGGCTTGAATCTCTTGACTGAAATTTTTTCTATTGATTTGCAAAATTTTTGGCCATCATTCCTGCAGTTATTTTTTCTCTCTCTTCTTCTGAGACTCTGATGCATATGTCAGACTACTTTAGGTTGTCCCATTGATGCTCTGTTCATATTAAAAATATTTTTTTTTTCTTTATAGTTCAGTTTGAATAATTTATATCAAACTTTTTTCTCTTATACTTTCAGAGTATCCAATATGCTGTTATTTGGTCATGAATTTTTAAGTTCAATTGCTATATTTTTCAATTTTTGGATTTACATTTGGCTTACTTTTTAGAGTTTTCTTATTTCCCTTATGATTCACCAGTTCTTCTTCTGTCACATTAATCTTTTCCTATAAGATTAAAAAAAATTTACAGTTATGATGATGTTACATAATGATGTTTTAGTCAGTTATGGACCACATATGACAGTGGTCCTATAAAATTATAATGGAGCTGGAAAATTCCTATCACCTAGTAACACTGTGGTCATCATAATGTCCTCACACAATGCATTACTCAGGTGTTTGTGGTGATGCTGGTGTAAACCTACTGTGCTGGCAGTGATATAAAATTATAGTGCATACAATTATGTACAGTATATAATACTTGATAAAGATGTAACTATACTATACTTTTATTGCTATTTTATCATGTACATCTTCTAGTTGTGAAAAACAATTTTACTGTAAAATGGTATGCTGTGTTACACCAGCAGCAGCTTCATGTATCTTGTGTTTTATTATATTGTGATATACGTAATCGTATATCTTGATTGCACAATTTTCTCTTGTATGTGATTTAATCTCATTTTGTTTTGTTCATTGTGGGTCCCTAAGCATACAAGATATCCTGCTAATGTTGTCAGTAGGAGGCCACAGTGAGTAACTGACCTGGAAATGAAATTAAAAGTGATTAATTAAGGGACAGGCACATTCTTATAACCCCAGCACTTCAAGAACCTGAGGTGGAAGGATGGCTTCAGGCCAGGAGTTCAAGACCAGTCTGGGTAACATAGTGAGACCCTGTCTCTAAAAAAAAAAAAAAAAAAATTTTTAAAAATGATTAAGGGCTATGAAAGTGGAAGATCAGTGATGGTTATTTCTTGCCAGAAAGGCATGCCCCATCGACCCCAGCTACGATCTTGAAGGACAAGAACAAAGTGACGAAAGCTGGCTGGGCGCAGTGGCTCACGCCTGTAATCTCAGCACTTTGGGAGGCTGAGGTGGGTGGATCACTTGAGGCCAGGATTTTGAGACCAGCCTGGCCAACATGGTGAAACCCCATCTCTACTAAAAATACAAAAATTAGCTGGGTGTGGTGGCATGCACCTGTAATCCCAGCTACTTGGGAGGCTGAGGCATGAGAATCACTTGAACCCAGGAGGTGAAGGGTTCAGTGAGCTGAGACTGAGCCACTATACTCCAGCCTGGGCAACAGAGCCAGACTCTGTCTCAGAAAAAAGAAAAGTGATGAAAGCTGTTAAAGGATTTGCTTCATTGAAGGCAATGAGATAACAGAAATTTGGGAAGTGCCTCTATAAGATATGAAGAAACTTCTGATGACCTGGGTTGGAGACCAGGCACAGCAGTGTATCCCTCTCAGCACTATGACAATCATGGCCAAAGCACAAAGTTTGTTTGCACGTTCAGGGAAAAGGCCAGACCTGACTACAGTGTTGAAGTATTGCTAGCTCTGCATGATTTAAGCAATTCGAGCATCGTAATTCATTACATATTGTGAAAGTGAGTGGCAAGTCTCTGCGTGCTGATGTGAAGGCAGCTGAAGAATTTTTGGAAACTCTAGAAAGGCTGATTGTGGAGGAAAATCACTTGCCAGAGCAAATCTTCAATATGGATGAAAACCCCCTATTCTGGAAATGGATGCCTGAAAAGACTTTTATCTAGAAGGAGGCCAAGTCAATGCCAGGTTTCAAGGCTTTTAAGGACAGGACAACAGTCTTTCTTGGAAGCAATGTTGCAGGCCACAAACCTGCAATCCTTTGTGATCTGGCACAGTAAGAACGCCAGGGCCTTCAAGCACACCAGTAAGCACACTACAGGAGCAATAAGAAGTCACAGATGACCCAGCTACTCCTGAATTGCTATGCCAGTGAAATGAAGTACTATTTGGAGAATAACGTATCTTTCAAAGTTTTGCGTATTGTTTATAGTGTTCCCACATATCCTCCCTTTATTGGTGATCTTCATCCCAGTACCAAAGTAGTGTCTCTCCCTCCAAACATCACCTCTTTGATTGAACCAATGAATCAAAGTGTTATATCAGCTTTTAAGGACTGCTACTTGAGGAAACCTTTGTCCAGGCTGTTGCTGCACCTGAGGGAGAGACTGAGATGACAATGATGCAATTCTGGAAGGATTACAACAGGTATGATTGCATCAAGAACCTTGGTTGGGCTTGGGGTGATGTCACCAAGAAGTATGTGAATGGCATCAGGAAGAAGACACTTAGCGTTCCTCCATGACTTCAAAGGATTTGCCAAGGATGAGGAGGTTGCAAAAATCAACAAGTTTGTGGTTGAGATGGCAAACAGCTTTAACCTGGGTGTGGATGAGAATGACACTGAGAAGCTCCTAGAGGTGGTTCTTGAGGAATTGACTAAGGAGGAGTTGTTGGAAATGAAACAGGAATGCATAGCTGAAGAAGAGGCAAGAAAAAAGGAAACTGCATGTATTAGTCTGTTCTCACGCTGTTGTAAAGAACTGCCCAAGACCGGGTAATTTATAAAGGAAAAAGGTTTAATTGACTCACAGTCCCGCATGGCTTGGGAGGCCTCAGGAAACTTACAATCATGGCAGAAGGCACCTCTTCAGGAGTGGGCAGGAGAGAGAAGAATGAGAATACAGCAAAGGGGGAAGCCCCTTATAAAACCATCAGATCTCACGAGAACTCATTATCACAACAGTATGAGGAAAACTGCCCCCATTATTCAATGATGGTCCCTTCTATGACACATGGGGATTATAGGAACTACAATTCAAGATGAGATTTGGGTGGGGATACAGCCAAACCATTTTGCTGCAGGAGAAGAAAAAAAAGAACCCCCAAGAAAATGGACAGTGAAGGATTTGTAGCACAAGCTTTTGCAGACCTTAGCAAGTTCCTTTAAAAGCTTGGAAGCGTGGAGGTAACACCAAACAGTTTTCTTTTTTTATTATAATTTTTATTTTAGGTTCAGAGGTACATGTGCAGGTTTGTTATATAGGTAAACTGTTGGTCATGGGGACTGAAAAATTTTCATTAATAGAGAGGAATGGTGCATAATTTTCTTACAAGCAAATCTATGAGAAAAAATGAAACAAATCAAGTAAATGACCATAGACATATTTCTGAAAACAGTGATTCCTCCACAGGAAGAGCCTCAGGCAGGTTTCTTAGGCGTTATTCCAGAAGAAGACATTTGTTGTCATGGGAGATGACAGCTGTGTGTGTTATTGCCACTGAAGACCTTCCAGTGGGACAAGATATGGGGGTGGAAGGCAGTGACATTGATCCTGACCTTGTATAGGCCTAGGCTAATGTGTTTGTGTCTTAGTTTTTAATAAAAAAGTTTAAAAATTAAAAAAAATTAAAAATAGATAAAAGCTTGTAAGGTTTATAAATATTTTTGTACAGCTGTTTATGTAAAACTGTTTATGTTTTGTGCATGAAGCACAAACACATTATTTGGTAATTATTTTGTAATCAATAAGAGCAATTTATGTAATAAATAACACATAATGAATAATTATTAATAATCAAGATTAGTACTAATATAATTAATATATTATAATTATATGATTATAATTGATACTATAATAATTAATATACCAATTAATATTATTAATTATTTTGTAATAATAGCAGTTTGTTTATGTAATAAATTATAATAAATAACAAATTATTATTACCAAAGAATATGTTTGTGCTTAAAACACAAACACATTCAACAGCTGTACAAAGATATTTCTTTATAATCCTTATAAGCTTTTATCTATTTTAAATTTTTTTACTTTTTAAACTTTTTATTAAAGTTAAATTATTACAAAATAATTTAATTAAAAAATAATTAATAATATTTTTATTAATTAAAAATAATTATTTTGTATTCACTTATATTTTGTATTATTTATATTTGTATTAATTTTACTTATGAAATGACTTTAGTTACAAAATAATTATTACAAAACTTATTTTAAGCACAAACACATTATTTTGTAACAATTAAGAGTTAAAAAGTTTATAAAGGAAAAAAGTTATAGTAAGCTAAGTTTAATTTATTATTGAAGAAAAAATATTTTAAAAATAAATTTAGTACAGCCTAAGAGTGTAATGTTGATAAAGTCTACAGTAGTGGACAGTAGTGTCCTAGGCCTTCACATTCACTCACCACTCACTCACTGACTCACCTAGAGCAACTTCCAGTCCTGCAAGCTCCATTCATGGTAAGTTCCCTCTACAGGTGTATCATTTTTTAATCTTGTATATCATATTTTTATGGTAACTTTTCTATGTTTAGATATTTCTAGCTACAAAAATATTTGTCATTGTGATATAATTCCCTACAACATTCAGTATAGTAACATGCTGTATAGGTTTGTAATCTAAGAGTGATAGGTTATACCATATAGCCTAGGTGTGTAGTAGGCTGTACCATATAGGTTTGTTTAAGTATGCTCGATGATATTCACACATAAAATTGCTTAATGATTCATTTCTCATAAGGTTCCTCTGTTGTTATGTGACACATGATTGTATTGTCATATTTTCCTGGCTGTTTCTATGCTGTATTTTTAAAGTTTTTTTCTAATTTTTTTCAAGGTCCTTGCTATCTCCAATATCTGACTCCTCTTTGGGTCTGCTTCTATTGACTATTCTCATGACTGTCATATTTTTCTGGCTATTCGTATGCTATATTAGGCCATTCTTGCTTTTCTATAAAGAAATAGCTGAGACTGGGTAATTTATAAAGAAAAGAGATTTAATTGGCTCATGGTTCTGCAGGCTGTACAATCATGGTGCCAGCATCTGCTTGGCTTCTGGTAGGGTAGGGCTCAGGAATCTTACAATTGTGGCAGAAAGCGAAGGGGGAACAGGTATCTCATACTGCAAGAGTGGGAGCAAGAGGGAGTGTGGGGGAGGTGCCCACATACTTAACAACATCTCTCAAAAACTCACTCACTATTGAGAGGACAGCACGAAGTCATGAGGGATCCACCCCATGACTCAAACACCTCCCACCAGGCCCCACCTCCAACACTGGGGATTACATTTCCACATGTGATTTGGATGGGACAAATATCCAAACCATATCATATGCCAAGTAATTAAAAAACATTGAGCCAAGGCCTTACTATATTGTCCAGGCTGGTCTTGAACTCCTGGGCTCAAACAATCCTCCTGCCTTAGCTTCCCCAGTAGCTGGCATTACAGACATGTGCCATTGTGTCTGGCTTATACTATACGTTTATTCTATGTAGCACACTTTAGAATCTCTGGAGTTTGCTATCTTGCTATGAAAGGCATTAAGTTTTGCCCTAGCAGATGGCTAAATCGTTGACAGACCACCTTAGTCCTGTGGAAGCTTAGTTTTAGGCTTTATTGGAGTGGATCTCTTTCAGTTTTGTCCTTATTCCTAGGGCATAGACCTAAATTCTAAGATGTGGTCCTTATTCCTAAGATGTGGCCTGGAAAGTGTTTCAATAAAAAGGGCACTGTGTCTACAAAGCTTCTCTATTTTGGCAGGGTTTGACTCTTTAGTCTTGCTGCAGCTTCTTGCCTCTAGGAAACTTACAGTCTCACCCTGTGTATGAACTGTTTAGCAGTCAGCCAAGGATTCGAAGAGAATTGGTACACAGATTTTAGGGCATCCCTTCCGTGGTTCCGTCACTTAGGATTAAGATTTTTCTCCCTAAATTTCCAGTCACTCTATTCCCCATGCAGGGTATAGACGGGGACACACCTTCAGGGGAAGAGCCAGTGAATGCAGCTCTCACTCAATGTGCTTTCTGCCTTTCATTCAAGGGTTGGATCCCCTCCCTTTCTGCCTTCTTTTGGTTGCTGTAGAGTGCTTTAAAGCAATTGTTTTGTTAAACTATTTTGTCCAGATTAGATAATTGTTACATGTGGGAGGGCTAGTTTGATAAACTATTCTGATATTACCAGATCCTGAACCTCTCCCTCAATTTTCACCCTAGAATCTCAACACCACTGAATATGAGAGCACTAAGAAGCCAAGCAACCAATGATAAGAGCCCTAAGCGAAAGCCACCAGGGTTAATCGGGAAGAGGCAGAATGATATAATGGTTATATCATTGGGGCTTTGAAGGCAATTTTGGTTTTGAATCCCAGTCCTGCCACTTATCAGCTGTGTGATCTTTAGAATGATGTTTAACGGATTGAGACCTTGTATCGCCATTTGCCATTTTCTTTCTTCCTTTTTTTTTTTTTTTTTTTTTTTGATGAAGATTAAATGAAATGCTTAGCACCAGACTTGGCAAATACTAAGGGGTTAACCCACGATGGTCACTATTATGACTAGAGAATGATGTGTTCTTTCACAGGGGGGCTAGAAGGAGAGGGACACAGGGCTAAAGGATTTTTCCAGACAGCAGATTGGTGCCTTCTATTGGGACTAGAAGTCTTTGCCTCCAACTCTAGACGTTCACAGTTGTTTGGAAATAAGCAAAATTCCAAATCTCAGAATTTTCTTCTGTTCCAGTTAAGACTTATCAAGGGCTGGAGGGTCTGAACTAGATACATCAAAAATTTTTAAAGTGATGAGATGATGGAGTTAAACAAACTGTCCTTAACTGCATATCCAAAGACAAAAGCTAGGAGATGACAAAAACTGTCCTGAACTGCATATCCAAAGACAAACTGTCCTGAACTGCATATCCAAAGACAAACTGTCCTGAACTGCATATCCAAAGACAAAAGCTAGCATACCCCTAAACCCTACTGCAATGTAGATTCCCTCCCTCCCTGAGACCTCCAATCGGAGACAAAATGGTCTTAATGACCAAACCCAAGTATATCCTGATTTTTTTTTTTTTAAGACAGGGTTTCACTCTGTTGCCCAGGCTAGAGTACAGTGGTGAGATCACAGCTCACTGCAACCTCGACCTCCTCAGGCTCAGGTGATCCTCCCACCTCAGCGCCCCCAGTAGCTGGGACCACAGGCATGCACCACCATGCCTGGCTAAGTTTTGTATTTTTTTTGTAGAGATGAGGTTTTGCCATGTTGCCCAGGCTGGTTTCCAACTCCTGGGCCAAGCATTCCACCTGCCTTGGCCTCCTAAAGTACTGAGATTATAGGCGTTGAGCCTCTGCGCCTGGCCTGGATTTTTTTTAAGGAGGTAAAATTCACATAGTAATTCATCATTTTTACAAGTATGAAGTGTGTAACTCAGTAACTTCCAGGACATTCATGATGTACAACTATCACTACTAATTCCAGAACAGTTTCATCATCCCAAAAAGAAATGCCAGACCCCATTAGTCACCCCCATTCCTACTTCCTCCTCGTCCCTGGCAACCACCAGTGTGCTTTGTGTCTCAATGGATTTGCCTACTGTGGACATATCATATAAATGGATATGTGGCTTTTTGTGTTTGGTTTCCTTCACTTAGCATGTTTTCAAGGTTTGTTCATTGCCTGGAATTATTCAGATATTCAGTTTTATATAAACCCCTGTGTCTTTTTGACTTTCCAAGTGAACTTCTTCCCAGCAGGGCTTTCCTATCCGGACCCCAGAGCTTTGGTGAAATGTGTAGTAGTGCACACAGAGCAGGCAGGGGCACACTGACAAACTTCTGCTTGGCAGTTTGTTTTCGCACCCTATTAACAATGCTCTTGAGGCTCCACTACATAGGACAGTCTCCTTACCTCAACTGCTATCAAAAGATTTATATATATATATTTTTTTTTTTTTTTTTAGACGGAGTCTCGCTCTGTCGCCCAGAAGATTTATATCTTTCTAAGGTGCCAATTAAATCCAACAAGGTAGCCGGGCGTGGTGGTGCACGCCTGTAGTCCTAGCTATGCAGGAGACTGAGACGGGAGGATCACTTGAGCCTGGGAGGTCGAGGCTGCAGTGAGCCGTGATTGCACCGTTGCATTCCAGCCTGGGAGACAGAGCAAGACCCTGACACACAGACACACAGACACACACACACACACACACTCCAACAAGGTAATGTTGTGTAGGAGGAAGTACCTGAGCTTTTGAGTCAAATGTATATTTGAATTCCACTTCAGAGACTGCATACAGGTTTGGGGAATTGGAGAGAGGAGGAAACGTGTGCCCGCTTTGCAGGTGGAACCTAGGAAAGGGGCACATACCTGAATCTTTTCCTGTGCCACAAGATGGCACAAAAGAAGTAGGGGTGAAATAGCTGCTCCATCCTGGGTCGGAGTCAGCCTTGAAGAGTTCCCAATACCCTGGGTAAGGTTGGAGCAGTAGAATGATCTTTCCGTGTGTCTAAGAGTAGCAAACAAGTAGGTGAACAGCCTCAGCTGTACCTCATTTCTTTCTTTCTTTCTTTCTTTCTTTTTTTTTTTTTTGAGACAGAGTTTTGCTCTTGTTGTCCAGGCTGGAGTGCAAGGGTGTGATCTCGGCTCACTGCAGCCTCTGCCTCCCAGGTTCAAGTGATTCTTCTGCTTCAGCTAGAATTACAGGTGCCCACCATCACACCCAGCTCATTTTTAAATTTTTGATAGAGACAGGGTTTCACCATGTTGGCCAGGCTGGTCTCCAACTCCTGACCTCAGGTGATCCACCTACCTCGGCCTCCCAAAGTGCTGGGATTACAGGCATGAGCCACCATGCCTGGCCTCTTCCTTATTTCTTGTAGTGCCAGCATGGCATAGCGGCCTCCAGGTGTCCCCAGACCTCCGGGGGAGCAGAGTTGTGACATGTATACTCTGCAGACCTGGAGAAGATTTGCTGCAGAGACAAAGCAAACGTAGTCTAGACGTCCAGGCCATCGCAGCAGCTGGCGTGAATACATGAAGACAGCAAGGAGCAAACATCTTCACAGGATGTAAGGCACCTGGAACTCAAGGGGTATCCTGGAGAAGGGAAATGCCAGACACTGAACTGAATGAGATAATTAAGTTTTTGCTATGACGCAGGATGGGGGCTCAAAGTAGGAATTACGTTTAATTTAGAAAAGGCAATGTATATTTTTAGTATTTCTGAATAAGAAGGCTGAGAATCCTAAATTTAAAAAAATAAAAATTTTTCCCTCACTGTACTTCATGACACTTGAGTTCATTTTCTGCTCCTGAAATAGGGAGGGCACCTCCCTCTGAAAACACTGTCAGAGAAAAAAGTCCAGGGTTGAGCAGATGCTTTGAAGAGGCAAAACGTTCTTAGCTTTAGGGGGCCAACCAGCTGGACCAGGGCACAATTCTTCAGCCAAAGCTCCTAGGGAAACTGCTCTAGACATTCAGCCTGAGGCATTGGGTTGGAAAGCAAGGGGTTAACTTAGTATCAGCTGTGTTCTGTTCTAGAACATCTCTAGCTCTTGCTCGAGCTGCAGGGCTTCCTTCCTCATCCTACTCCACCCCCTCTTTTTTCCTTCCCTCTTTCTGTTTTTTTGAGGTGAAGTTCAAATACCATAAAATTAACCATTTTAAAGCATATAATTCAGTGTCAGTACATTCTCAATGTCGTGCAACTATTACCTCTATCTAGCTCCAAAACATTTTTATCACCCTCAAAGGAGACTCTGTACCCACGAGGTAGTCACTCCCAGTTCCATCTCCCCCAGCCCCTGGCAGCCACCAATCTGCTTGCTGTCTGTGGATTTACCTATTCGGTACATTTCCTATAAATGGAGTCACAAGATGTGGCCTTGGTGCCTGGCTTCTCTCTTCATCCCTTTTGTACCCTTCAGTCCTGTCTCTTCTCCCTGAAGCTTTGGAGCCCACCCAAGTAGACCCTAGGTATTTCCAGACTCCATTTTCCAGGAATTAGGCCAGAGAATGAAAGGAAACAAGGTCAGAGGGCTTGGGGGTGGGAATTAAATCGGCTTAGGAAAAAAGAAACCCAGCAGTTTCTGATCAGGCTCCAGCAGCTGAATTTGGTTTGGAGGCCAATTATCTGAGGCCCACGAGGTTTTAAGTACTATGGCTGGGCCTTCTGTGGCAGGCCACGTGGAAGCCGGGCTCTCCTTGGCTCTTGACTAGAAACAGATGCTCTTATGCCCAGGAAGCAAAGCTGAGTTTCGAAAAAATGCAGTTCGACTGAGACTGTGGTATGGCTGGATTTTCACAAAGCAGTATTTATAATCAGGCAGAAAATCATGGAGAAACAGCTAAGGATCAAGTTGCCACTTAAATTCCTAGCAGTTACAACTGGCCATGAGAACTGGTGAGGTTTCGGAGACACACATCATAAAGTGTGGGCCAGGTTGGGTGCTTCTCTGATTAATATCACGGCAGGGTTTTGGAACTGTAAGTGGAGGAAATTGTAGGGGGAGGAAATTGGAGGTGGAGGCTTCTCTCAAACTGTGTGTTTGGTTAAAGAGATGGCTGGTAACACGCTGCTGGCTCTCTGAGCTCTTTCTCTGGCTTCGATAATTTTTCTGTAGTGCTAAAACCTACTCCCTTCAGTTCCCCAGGAGGGAGAAATGGGTTGGAGTTACAGAACATATTTTGGCGGGCTCCCTCTGGACTTTGTTCATGTAGGATGGTCTTATTTGTCTTGATCTATGAAGGTTTGTCCAGTGGTGTATGGTCTCTGAAAATCACACCATGCACCTGTCTCTCCTCTCTCTCATATTGTTTATGCACATTAAATTGTATAAAACTATGATCTTGGGCAAGTCACTTAAATTTTCAAGGCCTCAGCTTCCTCAAATGAAGACATTAGGTTCTGTAGTGGGTTGCATAGTGTCTCTCCCAAAATTCCTGTCCACTTACAACCTTAGAATATGAGTTTATTTGGAAATAAGATCTTTGCAAATGTAATTAAGGTAAAGGAATATGAGATGAGATTGTGCTAGATTAGGCTGAATCCTGAATCCAGTGAAAGTATCCTTATAAGAGACAGAAAAGGACACACAGACACAGGGAAGAAGGTCATGTGAAGGCAAGGTAGGCAGAGATGACAGCAATGCATCCACGAACTAAGAAAGTTAAGCATGGCTGGCAGCCATCGGAAGAGAAGGTAGGAGGGAGGCATGAATGGTTTCCCTCTCAGTCTCCAGAAGGAACCAACCCTGCTGGCACCTTGAATTTTGGACCTCTGGCCTCCTGAACTGTGAGAGAATAGATTTCTGTTGTTTTATGCCAGTTTGTGGTACTTCGTTATGGTAGCTCTGAGAAAGGAATACAGATTAGATACTGTTTCTAGGATCAATTGATACGTCTATGGCACTTAGAGTTTTTACAAAATATATTTACATAAGTTTATCCCTTATAAAAATTTATTTATCTTTTGAGACAGAGTTTTGCTTTTGTTGCCCAGGCTGGTGTGCAGTGGCGTGATCTTGGCTCACTGCAACCTCCACCTCCTGGGTTCAAGCAATTCTCCTGCCTCAGCCTCCCAAGTAGCTGGGATTACAGGTGTGCACCACCATGCCCAGCTAATTTTGTATTTTTAGTAGAGACAGGGTTTCACTATGTTGGCCAGGCTGGTCTCACCTGCCTCAGCCTCCCAAAGGGCTGGGATTACAGGCGTGAGTCACCATGCTCGGCCATAAACATTTCTTATAAAAAGTTCTTGCCAGAAACTTTTCTGGGACAGAGGTACATTTTATCAGGCCACCTGCCCTCCCTCCTCCTCCTTTTTATTTTGCAGATGCTCAAAGAGTGACATATCTAGTGACATAGCAAGTCAGTGGCAGCCCCAGGACTCCAGTTCATTTGCTTTTTCTCAAGTGCAGGCGAAGGTAGAGGATATTGGTTACATTGCAGTGGCCCCATCAGCTGAAAAGTCCTAATTGTCCACGAAGATGTACATGGACGATGCTCCTCTTGGGCTAAGGCCTGCCTAGCCTATGAGACTCACACCACTGAGCTGGGCCACCCAGACCCACAACCTCCTGTATTCTTCAGATGTGTGTCGGGCAGCCTCTCCTCCACCTATGGAAAACGTAGAATAGAGATCATTGTTTTCATAACCAAAGGTGGGGCAGCCTGGCAGAGTGGAAAAGCATGTGCTTTTAGACTCAGCCGACCCACCCAGCTCTGCAGTTTGCTAGCCGTGGAACTCCAGGCAATGACCTTTTTCTCTAAGATTCAGGTTCTTCATCTAGACTATGGGGATAACAACCCCTACCTTGCAGAATTTTCGTAAGGAATGGGAATAAACGTGCAAAAACTCTGGCACGTCCCAGTCACTCTGTAAAAGAGAGCTATTCCCATTATTTTCCCCCATAGTTGCATTGGCTTTACTCCAATGCTTACACAAGGTCTGGTTTCAGTCTTCCAATTAATTAACTCGTCAGCTTTCCTTAATCCCATGAGTTCCAGTATCTTGCACAAGATATCCTGTATGTGGGAAAGAGTTCAACAACAGGCATTCATCAAGGGCTTGTTATGTGCAAATCATGGTGTTGTGGTGGAAAGGACATGGCATTGGGTTTAGACCAACCTGGTTCAAATCACCTCTCTGCCATCTCCTAGCCGTGTGATTCAGGTCTTTCTCACTGCTTAAATGAGGACAACTGAACCTGCTGGCAGCTTTGCTTTGGTCTTACACAAAAGGATGTGTATAAATGTGTGATCAAGAGTATGTGCTCGATGAATGTCAGATTTTTCATCTTATTCTGTGAATTCACCTTCTCACCTGTAACTAGGCAATCTTCCACTTCTCTAATCGCTGCTCTTACATCCTATCATCCACCATCAAAAGGATATGGGAGATGAAATCATTTTCAAAACAAGGTCGCTGGAGAGGGGTCACTCTGAGATACACTTCAAAGGTGAATGAATCCCTCTTCAGCTAGTTATATTTCATTCTACAACTCAAAGTAGGGTTTAGCAGCTATTCTCTTTTTCCCTCTCCCTCCCTCAATTTAGGAGAACAGATATATTTTAGGCTGGGTTTAAAAATTTTAGTTTTTTGAGACGGGGTTTTGCTCTCTGGCCCAGGCTGGAGTGCAGTGGTGTGATCATGGCTCACTGCAGCCTCGAACTCCTGGGCTCACGTGGTCCTCCCAAGTAGCTGGGACTACAGGTAGGCATCACTATACCCAGCTAATTTTTAATTGTCTTGTAGAAACAGGGTCTTACTGCCGGGTGCGGTGGCTCAAGCCTGTAATCCCAGCACTTTGGGAGGCCGAGACGGGCGGATCACGAGGTCAGGAGATCGAGACCATCCTGGCTAACACGGTGAAACCCCGTCTCTACTAAAAAATACAAAAAACTAGCCGGGCGAGGTGGCGGGCGCCTGTAGTCCCAGCTACTCGGGAGGCTGAGGCAGGAGAATGGCGGGAACCTGGGAGGCGGAGCTTGCAGTGAGCTGAGATCCGGCCACCGCACTCCAGCCTGGGCGACAGAGCGAGACTCCGTCTCAAAAAAAATAAAATAAATAAAGAAACAGGGTCTTACCATGTTGCCCAGGCTAGTCTCGAACTCCTGGGTTCATGCAGTCCTTCCACCTCGGCCTTTCAAGATACTGGGATTTTTTTAGATATGAGCCACTATGCATGGCCTCAATTTTTAATTTCAAATGAAAATAGCATTTTGGGTCCAATGAAGAAAGTTTCAGGCCAGGTGCAGTGACCTGAAAATTTGGGAGGCTGAGGCTGTGGATCACTTGAGTCCAGGAGTTTGAGACCAGCCTGAGCAATATGGCGAAACCCTGTCTCTACAAAAAATTATCTGGGCATGGTGGCACATGCCTGTAGTCCCAGCCGCTCTGGAGGCTGAGGTGGGAGGATTGATTGAGCTAGGAAGTGGAGGTTGCAGTGAGCCGAGATCATGCCATTGTATTCTAGCCTGGGCAACAGAGTGAGATCCTGTCTCAAAAAAACAAAAAACAAACAAAGTAAGTTTCATAGACTTATTTTCAAGAATGTTAGTAAGAAACAGTGTTTTTGTTGTTGTTGCTAAAATATCTGTATTTATCGCTTGTATTTATTTGGTATACTGGAGTCCACAAAGTAGCTATACCAGCTTTAATGCATCATATCAATATCGTATTATATTTTCTTAAAAAACTGTGGTGAGTAACTATTGTCTTATTTTTGCCAGACCAGGTTCTGTTCCCTCATTTCCTTGGGGAAACGCTTTCTCATCCCCGACCACGTGTTTCTCATGTGACACAGGCTTGTCCAATGAGTGCTGTTTATTTTTTAATTTTTTCATAGCCCATGGGTGCTACTAAAATTACTGTTTATTGACCCTGCTGTTTCATCCAATGATGGACATTTGCCCCAAGGCAGGCTAATCAGAGCCAGTGAGACTCAATTCTGGGCTATCTCTCAGAAGCACTGGAGATGAGAAGCTCTCTTTCCCCTGGGCTTGAAATTGGTAGTATCTACAGCTTTCAGTCTGCAGCTGTTGGGAGTCAGTTTGCCTGTTTGCATAGGAGAGGCTTCCTGAGAATGAAGCCAAGGCAAAACAAAGCCAAGTATGCACAAGACACCCTGAGCTCTTATGACAGTGTATGAGCTCTAGGATCCAAACACCCATGTCTGATGCAGTAGGAACTACCCTAGGCCTTCCAGTTACCTGTCTCAACATGTTCCTTTTTCGCCTTAAGTTGGTTTGAATTGCTTTGAGCCTCTTGTAATCTACAGAGCCTTGATGATGTCAGTCTTGTCGTTCTTGTTTCCTAGATAGAGAAACTGAAGTTCACATTGACGTTGCCAAAGTCAAGCAGCAGGATGCAGGGGAGGATGGGGTAAACCACCTGCCCCCTACACACTGGGCAAGTGGACCTGGAGGAGATGAGGCCTGCTCCCTTAGCATCTCCCTCAACCCTGCTCTCAAGCCCCATACTCCTGCCTCAGCCTCCTGAAGCGCTGGGATTTCAGGCATAAGCCACCGTGCCTGGCCTAAATTTAATTTTTACTTTCAAGTGAAATTAGCATTTTGAGTCCAGTGAAGACAGTTTCAGGCTGGGGGCAGTGGCTAATGCTTGCAATCCCAGCACTTTGTTCATCTCCTGTCCCCCTGCAGGGACTGGTAAATAAGGACATTTATAGTGTAAATAAGAGCAGCTTCTGTCCCTGCAGCACCTTACAAGGTTACCCTGAGTAGGCTAGATTCCTCTGCCAACCAGTTAATCCTGCTGTCAGTTACTAGAGTCGATTTAGCATCCCTGGATGTATTTTTTTTTTTTTTGAGACCGAGTCTCGCTCTGTCACCCAGGCTGGAGTGCAGTGGCACAGTCTCTGCTCACTACAAGCTCTGCCTCCTGGGTTCATGCCATTCTCCTGCCTCAGCCTCCCAAGTTGCTGGGACTACAGGCGCCTGCTGCCACGCCCAGCTAATTTTTTGTATTTTTAGTAGAGACGGGGTTTCACTGTGTTAGCCAGGATGGTCTCAATTTCCTGACCTCGTGATCCGCCTGCCTTGGCCTCCCAAAGTGCTGGGATTACAGGCGTGAGCCACAGCGCCCGGCGGATGCATCTTGAAGTTGAGCTGCTTGTGGCTTTTGAGTCATGATATCTTCACTCCCCTTTGAACCACCATAAAGAAATCCTTAGTCCTCATATCTTGATTTGAGAACCCAATGATCTTTGCCTCCTGCCAGGGCTGCAATGAAGGGCAGAGTTCAGGAAATAGAAGCATAGCATTTTTATTTATCCTGTTCTCTATTTCTCTGTCAGCAGCAGGTCCAAAGGTGAGTGTCACATGCTCTGCCATGCCTTATGTTGCCTGAGCATATTAAATCCAGAATCCACTGCTCTGTATCTATTTTCAGTGACCAAGTGGTAAGGACAAAGAATGGCAGAAAGGATCACGGTGGTCCCCCATTGCCAGAAATGTCTTGGTCTTAGTTTTCCATCAACAATGGTGCTCTGGCTGGGTGTGGTGGCTCACGCTTATAATCCCAGCACTTTGGGAGGCCGAGCCATGTGGATCACCTGAGGTCAGGAGTTCAAGACCAGCCTGGCCAACATGGTGAACTACTAAAAATACAAAATTTAGCTGGGCATAGTGGCAGGCACCTGTAATCCCAGCTACTTGGGAAGCTGAGGCTGAAGAGTCGCTTGAACCTGGGAGGTGGTGGTTTCAGTGAGCTGAGATTGCACCACCACACTCCACCCTGAGCAATGAGAGCGAAACTCCGTCTCAAAATAAAACAAAGCAAAACAACAACAAAAACAATGGTATTCTAAATACAGGTATAGACCACCAGCCTGCCGTGTATTCCAACCCAGGCACCCTGAGAAGCTCACTATTTGTTACCTATTTAGCACTCCAACCTACTTCCTTCCTTGTGAGTGTGATTCTACCCAGGTATTCAGGGAAGGGTCTGATTTGGCTAAGCCAGGGTTTCTCAGTCTTAGCACTATGAACATCTTGGGCAGGATAGTTCTTTGTTGTCAAGGAACTGTCCTGTATATTGTAGGATGTTTAGCAGCACCCCGGTCTCTACCTACTAGATGCTAATAGCACCCTGTGCCCCAGTTATACAATCAAAAATATCTGCAGACATTGCCAGATGTCTCCTGGGTGAGGTCAACACCTCTCCCAGTTGAGAACCTCTGCTATAGATTGATATAACAGGGAATTTGAGGTAGAGGGATATACATCTAGGTCCCAAATCTGGGAGGAGGGGCTCCTGGTATAAACATGGGAGATGGACACTGTAGGTTTCTTGACAGTAGCTCCTCCTGGCAGGAACACCCAGGCTGTCTGAAATGGTGTGTGTGAGTGTAGAATCCACTCCCTACCTATTTCAGATAAATGCACACTAAAATGTATAAAACGATGTCAAGGGCATCTTTGCTGGAGGCTTATGGCCCCCAGTCAGTGTGGCCTTGTCTTGCTCAGGGAGACCTGAGGGAAGAAGGAGCAACGGGCTGGGGGCCACAGAGTCTAGCCCCTTTTTTAGCACCTGGTGCCTCTGCTGCCCACCAGTGTCTTGCTCTCACAGGGGTCTCCACAGGGCAGATGGAAAGCCATCTGCCAGGGAAGTGATGGTGACCTGCCAGCCAGTGGCAGCCTCCAGACCCTTAGCAATCCTCCTTCTAAAAGTGCATAGCCCTTGAGGATGCCTGAGGGCTGAGAGGCTGAGGGGCCTGCTTGCCCCTCCTGTCTCTGGGAGCCCCTCTCATGCTGTCTTGCCCAGGCCATCCTCTCTGGCTTCCTAAGTTGCTCAGGCTGCCCGCCTCCCTCAGATGACACCCACACAGGGCAGATATCTAGCAAGTGCCGCAGGGCCAGGTTCCTTCCCCTTCCATTTCTTGGTATTTGCTCCACCCCATGTCCCAATTCCTTAGGGAGGCCTTCTCGACCCCACTGCATGAAGCACCCACCCAGCTATTCTGGAATGTCTACTCTTCTTTATTGGTGGAAGTAAACTTACCACTATTGGATGTTATCTTACTTGTTGATTGGCACATACCCCCTCAGTTAAAGTTTAAACTCCAGGAGAACAAGGACTTGGTCTTGATCATCTCTGGAGTCCTCAATGCCTAAAACAGTCCCTGGCACATAGTAGAGGCTCAATAAATACTTGTTGAAGGAACCGAAAAAGGAGAAATTTAGGCATTGGAGTCCTATAAGGAGGAATATTCCTTCCCATATCAGTAGAGTGTTCTCTTCCTTTGAACTGGAGTGGCTTTCTCCCCCATGACCCTTGGCACCTTCTGTGGCTATACGGACCACATCCTCTGCTGACCCTAAGCTGTATGTTGGGTCTTCTCTTTGATGGTTCTGGGGAGCTCTGGATCCATTTTTCTCACTTCACGATCCAAGAAACTGATTCTTTCATCTAATTCCACACCAGACTTTCCCCAGACCCCATGAGTGCAGTCATCTTTGTTCCAGGGGGTTTGAAAATCAGGGGTAAAAATAAAGCAGACACCACAGAGCCGGGCTGAGTTATGGCAGTCATGAGAGCATCTGATAGCTCCTCTGTGACTCATCCATTTATTTTAATGACATCCGAATATGACAGTATATTGAAAAAAGAATGCATGTTATTTATTCCATACCGGGGAAGTGGCACTATAACACTGTTTTAAAAACATTTTAAAAAATTTCCTATTAGAACCTATCGCTGAGTTAGAAAAACATGCTTTGCCAAATGCCCGATTATGCCTTTACTGGTCCTGCTAGCTGGCATGTTTCACTAACTTTCCTCTAGTGTTTCCTTTGGCACTGTTGAGCCCACACTACAAAACATGAACAAGTCCCACCAAATCACACTATGCCCTCAGCTTCCCCATCATCTGAGGGTACACCAGGAGACTGCTGTTGGGGAGGCAGAGGACACCCTCTGGGCCATTAAGAAAGTGTTAGAGGGTCTAACTCAGGCTTCACTCTGCCTGGACACCCACTGTGGGGTAGCAGGAAGAACTTTGGCCTGGGTGGACACCTGGGGTTAATTATCCGTGTGTTTTTGGTCTATGATCACTGCATTCTTCCATTTGTTCGACCCTCAGTTTTCCTGCCTACCAGTAATGCCCTACGACTCCTCCAGCTCTATCTGGGATCTTGAGTCTGAGGGGCAGGTCACTTGTTACTATGGGCTTCTGCTCCCAGCAAAGGCAGTGGGTGACTGCTTGACCTTAGGGTTCAGTCTGGTGATAGCTTTGTCTCTGGTAAAGGGAAAGGTTAGATCAATCCTGGTCCTGGCCTTTCCTGAAGGTCACCCTGGGGCTCTTTTTCCCTTTTTTTTTCCCTCTGAGCTTGGGAGTTCTCCCTCTTCTTGCCCCTCTTCTTGTCTTTTCGAAGCATCAGACTTGAGTTCCTTTCTATGAGATTGAGAAGGCAAAACCATCTTCTAACAAGGGCCTTTTGGCATGTCCATAACAGCAATAACAACAGTAATAATAACAACAGCATCTTACATTTAAGGTTTTTAGTATACACTTTACAAAGGACTTTTAAGTACATAATCTCATTGGCCATCATACGGCCCATTGGTTGAGTCAAAGAGACCTTCTTTTCCCTTTCCTGAATCCTGCTCAGGGGGGACACAGCGTGAGCAGCCTCTTCTGCCCACGTACATTGCCACACAGACACTGAACCACACTTTTTCAGGAACAAATTAACTGAACTCTTCCTGCCTCGTGGAATGTCCTGTTTCTAGAATGTGACTGCTCAAGGAGAGAGAGTTTTAATCATCATTTGTTAGAGGAACCTCATTCGGGGAGTATTTTCTTAATGGTCCTTGCATTTGGCATTTCTTAAAGTCAGGGCTTCCAAACTTGAGGAAGAAGGCTCAGAATTGTAAGGGACACACCTGGGCCTCTTGCTGTCTTGGTCGATGGGGGCAGGATTCAGGATTGGGCCTGGGGTCATAAGCAGAGGGAGGTCTCAGGTTCCTTGGGAAGGCAGAGGAAAAGCTGGCAGCCTGTTGAGTCCTCCCAGAAAGCCAGTGACCCTGGGCGGGGCTCTTGAGAGGGCCGGCTGAGTAGGCTCCAGGCTGGGTGGGGAGAGGCTAGCAGGGGCGTTGGTGGTGGGATAAGGCTCAGATACACCTGTTTTGGGGGAGAGGGGAGTTGGGAAGTGTGTTGGGCAGATCCCAGGACCCTCTTCAAGAGCAGAGCTTCTAAGCTACCATAGACATTTGTGATCCATCTGGCTGGCAGTGTTTTCTAGCCACAAAGTAAACCACAGGGAGCTCTCAAGTCCATTTTGGCTGACAGCTCCGTCTCCTCTTTCAGGCCTTTATGCTGCCACAGCTGTCTTCCTAAACCAGAGCTTGTCTTGCTCTTCCCTTCCTCAAACAACCCTGCTGGCACCTGTGGCCTGTTTAGCATGCAAAGCTCTTTGCGGTCAAAACCCTGCCTTCGTATCTACCCCATTTCTCTCTGCTCCTCAGTGTGCTTCCCATACTCCCGCCACCCTAGATTTTGACTCTTTCCCAAAAAAGCCAGGCCTTGCCATATCTCATTGCTTTTTAACAGGCCACTCCCAGGAAAGTTCAATTCCCTTTCCCACCTCTGGCAAACTCCTGTTCATCCTTGAAGACCTAGGACTAGAAATTCCCTCCTCTGGACAGTCACTTCCATTGCTTATATTGCCACTTGAGAGCACCTTGTGTAATAAGGCAATTGTCCGTTTTTATGACTGTTTTTGTCACAGGCTGTAGGATCCTCAAAGGCAGGACATGTTCATTTCCCACGAGAAGCAGGATGGTTTAGTGGTTGAGTGAGCAAGTTCTGGAGTCAGACAGCCTGGGCCCAGATCCTGGCTCTACAGTTTATTAGACATTTACTCTTGGGCAAGTTCTTTAACTTCTCTGTGTCTCAGTCTACTCAACTGTAAAACGAGTTAATAGTGTTTTAACTACATGGTTGTTTTGATAATTAAATGAATATATATCTATTTCACAATTAGAGTGGTATCTGATGTATAATAAAGTACTAAATAAATCTGCTATTATAATAATGTTTGAAACAGGCTGAACATAGTGGCTCACACCTGTAATCCCAGCATTTTGGGACTCTGAGGCAGGAAGTTGGCTTGAGCCGAGGAGGTTGAGGCTGCAGTGAGCTATGATTGAACCACTCTACTCCAGCCTGGCTGACAGTGCGAGACCCTGTCTCAAATGACAACAAAAAACAAAGCCATCATAAGGCATAGTACCTGGAACATAATGGAGATTTACATGCATATTTTTAGATAAATTCCTCAGCTATATCCCTCTCTCCCTTCTCTTCATCCCCTCCCTTCCTTCCTTCTTTCCATCCTTCTTCCACTTGCCTCATGTTTCTCTATCTTTGTTTCTTTTCTTTCTCCCTTCATTATTCCCTGAGTCTTTGGCCCACCATTGGTCTTCACAGAGCAACTAGGCTCCTCTAGGGACCCTGAGGGCTGAAAGGTCCAATGACTTCCAAACTCTTCTCCCTGAAACTCCTATAGTTGGAGGCTCCTGGGGGAAGGAGGGATGGATGATGAGAGCCAGGGAATTGCTGTGAACAGCTGAGCCCTGGAAGATATGTGGCTAACCTGACGGGGTGGAAGGGGGAAAATGGGAGGGAGGGAGGGAGAGACATGGAAAGAAACAGGGGCAGGGAAGTCCCCTTCAGGAATGGAGGCAGAGGCTGGATAGGCTGCCCTTGATGCCTAAGCCCTGGTCTCTAGAATCTTTCCAGATACTGGGGAGGGGGAAAGAGGAGTGAACAAGGCAGAACAAGAGCAGGAAAAAATATCATCTTTCCTTTTCCGGCAGGGCTGCTCTGATGGATTTAAGCTGCCTGAATCACCTGTGCTCACCCATTCTAGAGAAAGAATCTCAAGCTTTGGGTCTGGACTTCCGGTCTGGCTCCTCCACTTATCTGGTTTGTGGCTTAAGGCAAGTTCCAGAGCCTGTGAGGGCCTAAACTTCCTTCTTAGTGAACCGGGCTCTACTCCCGTATCCTTCCCAGGGAGGCAGGGGTTGCATAGATAAAATAAGGTAGAGTTTGGATATGCATTGGAAGGTGTCACAGATGGGCAAAGGGTCTCTGTCATCATGATGGTCACCTGGAGGATCAGGTGGCAGAGGCCTGTCTTACAGCAAGAGCCTCCAAGAACCTTCCAGAGTTGGACATCTACTAGTGCTGTGGGCAGGCTTGGCTCCCAGTCTTCCGCTTCCCAGAAGGGCTACCTTCTCTCCTGGGATACATTCCAATGAAAAATTACCTGGAAGGAGGAGAGGGGGTCAGTGCGTGGGTCCTGAGGAGACAGCATGATATTCTCTTCCCTCACCTCCTCTAGGAAGACCCCTCTCCTGGGGAGGAGCAGGAAAAATAGCAGCTGTTTTAAAGTTTGGTAAGACAGTTCCAGATGAAACCTGCAGCAGACTTCAATAGTCAGTCCTCGATTGGAAGCCAGGGCCAGCCAGGAAGGAGAAGCGGGGTCCCCCAGTGGGTTCAGACCCCGAAGGGGGGTCTGGGACAGACAGGGACAGCAATATTTTTGAGTGGCAGACTGAGAAGGCCAGGGCTCGGCAGCTTTTCTTAGAAGAACTGGGCATCTTGGGCACTGACATCCAGGACTCCGAAAAGCTGGGTAATTTTAGGGGAGGAAAAAAAAGGGAGTTAAAAAACAAGAAACAAAGATCTTTTCCTTCTCTCTCTTCCTCTTATTCCTTTTTCTGATCTCAATGAGCAGCTCTTGGTTTACTGCCGACATAATAACGTTTCATAAACATGAAAGCGTCTTCCTCCTTCCTCAGGCTGTCATTCTTTATTCTTATCCTTTTGTTTTAAAGCATTTTTATTAGTCTTTTTTTTTCTTAAACTTTTAAACAGCTGTTTATAAAAACACAACAAATACAACACAAAACTTGGTAAAAATAACTCACTATATGGTACATATACTCAGATGGTGTGATATATTTATATAATAAAAGATGAAAATAGTCACTTTCCATAATAAAAATAAGTTCTATTTTTTTGTTTATTTTACAATATACTTAATATTCTCTTCTTCTTTAGCTTCCTCTCCAGCTTCATATCCTTCATGCTGAATCACCAGGGGGTTCCACACGGCTGTCCCAACCCCACCAAGCTGGAGTCTGAGAGGTGGCAGGCAGGCGGGCAAGGGCTTAGGAACACCCGAGACAGCCGCACTCTAAGTGTCTCTCCACCTCCTCTACAAACGAGGAGCCGTCCGTGCACTGGAAGACGTATTTCCGTCGCTTGCTGCGGGTGGGCTGGCAGCACTGGGGCCCGCAGCCCCCATGACATTCCATGATGGGCACCTTGGAGGCTGTGGCACATGATGCATAACCTTTCTGGCGGCGGATCACCTCTCGGACTACTTGTCCCAGGCACGGATTCTCTGCAGAGGGCATAAAAGGGCATTGGTGGTCTAGGAGGCCAGCGGGACCGTCAGCAGTTCCCAGGTAGGCTGCTTTGAAATACGTGTGCTCTGAAGACCATAAGAATGTATTCACTCATCCATCTGCCCACCCTCTATTTTACAAACAGGTACCTTTCCTGTACCAGGCTCTCTGCTAGGCTTACACCTAAGCCCTGAGGATATAAAGGTGACAAAAACAGGCTTGGTCCCTTCCTTCAAGAAACTTAAAGTCAAAACTAAAACTAGATGAAGCAAACTGGTAGACCGTGGGCCAAATCCTGTCCCCAGACCAATTTTGATTACCCTACATATGCCTAAAAATTAATTAAATGCCAACATTAAAAAAGCAGGAGATTTCACCTGAAAATCTGGATTTCTGCCTTCCTTGAAAACCAGGAGGTCTGGCAGAGCTGAGCCTGCAACCCTGCGCTGCAGTGATGGCTGAAGCTGAGTGCTTTAGATGGGGCAGGTTATCTCCAGTTTGCCCCAGTCACCACCACTCCCAGTAGTCTGTCTCTCCCAGCCTAGAGTCTAGGTACTATTTAAGTGAATATATTTAATAAGAAACTGAGGTAGATGCTATAAAGAAAGGGAAGATGTTCATACAAGAACATACAGTATGTGTTTTTGTATGCTGTATGACATTTGTATGCAAAAGGCATTTGACCTGGCCCAGGGAGGCTTCTCTAGGAAATGAGCCGGAGTTGAGGTCTGAATAAGAAGCAGGTGTTAATGAGGCTTTGGGATGAGCTTTTCCAGAAGGCCTAGAAATAACTGCAGGGCAGGAAAGGGCACCCTCGTATCTGCTTAAACACTCTGGACCCTGACCCACCTTTTCATTTCCACCTCTCTACTGTCCTCACTACAGTGGGAGAATGTCTGCAGCAAGGCACTTGAGGAAGGGAGCCGTGACCCTTGACCCTTGACCCTTGACAAGTCGCAGTTCCCATGTCTGAAAAATGGTAACACATTTTCCTGTCCTTCCAGCAATTCCCAGGCTGTTACGAGCACCAGAGGAGATTGTGAAGGAGAAAGGGCTTTCTGCATTTTAAAGCTTCAGGTGTTGTTAAAAGTCTTTAAAATTATGAGATTGTTAAAAGGGTTAGAAAGAGGTTAATGACTGTGTGCATGTGTGTAACATGGGGAGAGAAGGGGAGCGTAGATGGGGCAACATGCTAATGACTGAGGGGAAAGGATTAAGCTGTTTATACTGCCCTGACAGTTTTTCTATAAATCTGAAATTATTTCAAAATAAGTTATTTAATAACATTTTAAAAATGAGTTTTGGTTAAGAATAGTATTTCCTGTAGGTATAAAATGTGGAAAAGTCCTCAAGGGACGGGGTGGACTGCCTGGGATCCTGGTGGCAGGGAGCAAAACTTCTCAGTGTCCATGCAGGAGAAAGACCCCCCAAGGTAAGACAACTATTTTAATATTAATATAATTTTCCTTTGTTGAGCTCACCTCAAAATTACATGATAAAGGGGCCACTAACCGAGAAAAGTAATTTGATGGTTCTGACTAGGTCAGACCAAAGAACTGGCTTCTGCTGACCCAGTAAGGGCAGGAGGGTTGGATGGAAGCTGTGGAACAATGTCCTCTGCTTGGATACATATGCGAATCATTGCAAAACGCAGGTTCTGACTCGAAGGGGCTGGGATGGGGCCTGGGAGCCTGCATTTCTAAGTGACTCCCAGGTGATGTCAATGGTGCTGGTCAATGTCAGGGGGCCACGCTGACTGGCTAGGGTTTCATTAGTTTTGAAGGCATGGCATCTCAAGGGCCAACAGCTGGAAAAGAGGAGAAAAGAACCATCCAGACTACTCATGTGTTCTCCCTGCAGAGGTCCACTGAGGACCATTTTCTATACTTGTTTCATCTTTAAAAAGTCCATGCTTGAGAATCTTAACTTTGGCCATATGAGTTATCTGCACTTTTGTTTCTTCTCGGAGACAGGGTCTGTCTCTGTCACCTGGGCTGGAGTGCAGTGGTGCATTCATGGCAGCTTCAAGCTCCTGAGCTCATGCGATCCTTGCACCTCAGCCTCCCAAAATGCTAGGATTCCAGGTGTGAGCCACCACTCCTGGCCCTATCTAGATGAGGAAGTGAATCACAAGTATGCTGCTCAACGCCATGCAGATTTGAGACAGGGTCTCACTCTGTCACCCAGGTTGATCTTGGCTGACTGTAACCTCCGCCTCCCAGGTTCAAATGATTCTCTTGCCTCAGCCTCCAGAGTAGCTGGGATTACAGGCGACCACCATGATGCCCAGCTAATTTTTGTATTTTTAGTAGAGGCAGGGTTTCACCATGTTGGCCAGGCTGGTCAAGGTCATGCAGATTCTAAATGACAGCTTGGCCTTCATCGTGACAATGTTGCTTCTGACTTTCCATCTCGTGTACTCCTTCCAACAACCCTATAAGGAAGCACAGTAGCCAGCCTCCAAGATTGCCCCCAGTGACTACCCCCTTCTGGTACTGATGCCCTTTATGTGGTCCCCTCCCTCACTGAATGCACCTGACCGATGTAACAATGCAGTGTGTTGGAAATGACAGCATGAGTGACTTCCAATTGTAGGTCATATAAGACATGTGGCTTGCTCTGTCCTGGACTGTTCACTCTGGGACATGCCAGCTGCCCTGGCGCGAGGACCCTCAAAGAGCCTGTGTAGTGACTCATGCAGGGCTGCAGGGCAGAACTGGGACCTCCCACCAACACCCAGCACCATGGGAGTGCAGCACACTGGAAGCAGATTCTGCTGCCTCGGGTTAGCTCACAGAGAACTGCAGCCCTGGCTGTGCTGAATGCAACCCCGAGAGATCCCAGCTAGGCTCTGTCTGAATTCCCAACCCACAGGAAAAATGTGGGCTGAAACAACGTTTTTTGTGGTTTTGAGCTGCTATGGTTTGGGACTAACTTGTTATGCAGCACTAGATAACTGATACAGGAAGGTGTAGCATTGCCTCCGTTTTCAAGTTGAGGGAATTGAGGCTCACAAAGTGACTGAACCAAGGTCATGCAGCCTTTAAGTGGCACAGCCAGAACTGGAACTGAGGTGATCTGGATATGAAGTCCAACTCTGACCCCCACTTCCTCCCTCCCACAGGCACAGTAGACCCACCTTGTTGGCAGTGCTCGCCGCTAAAGCCGGGCTGGCACAGGCAGTAGGGCTCCCCTTGGTCTGAGATGTGGCACTGCCCATGGTGACACTTGAAGGCTGAGCAGGCGTTGGCAGAGTCATTCTTGTTGTCACACAAGGCCCCTCCGTAGCCCTCGGCACACTTGCACATGTATGAGGTCCCGGTTGCCACACATTTTCCATGGTTGCAGCTAGGGGCAGAGAGGAGGATGAGAAGGGAACTGCATCAGAGTTGGTGCTGCTGAGGACTCCCTCTGTCCACCCAGCCAGGGACCAGGGGACCCAGAGCTGAGTACAGTCCAATAGCTTTCTCCATTTCCTAGGCTGAGCATCTCTTAACCACCTTGCTTCCCCTGGCCAGCCAGCCAGAAGCCTGTGAGTGTCACCCAGTGTGAGCTGTCACCACAGCAGAAGCTGGCTTGCTGATTTACACACACACCCCACGCAGCCAAGTAGCAAACAATTGCTTGAAAGAATCTAGCCATTCTCTAAACATTTTAATTGCTTTACCATCTTAAATAAGAATTACTACCACCCCGCTACTACCAGCAGGTACCCCTGGCTATGTACCAGGAATTGTGTTAAGTGCTTTACACCCAGTATTGCTCTGAATTTCCATCACAACCTCTTGTCTGCTGCTCCTATGCAGTACATTTCACCTGTGGGAAAAGATGAAGGTAAAGCCTATATCCTGAATCACGACACATCACTGCCCCTGGCGGAATGACATGCAGAGCCAGGATCCATGTTATAGAGTCAAACACACACACACACACACACACACACATGCTCAAGAGCAACACAAGAACCTCAAACCCTTTATAGCTGTCCCTTATTCCTGATCCAAAAGATCATTTCCTGACTGGTTTAGCCAACCACATTTCCAGTGTTGGCTCTGGTGTTAGTTTTGGCTGATCCAGGTTTCTTAACACTGACAGTACTGGGTTTCCTATATTTAGCATGATGCCTGTCACATAGTAGGACCTCAGTAAATCTTTGTTGAATGAGTAGTTGCTTAAACTATTAAATGTGGTTTGATGTGTGGTTATATACACCTCATGCCTTGCACAGGCTGAGTCTGCCCACGTGAGCGCCTTTTTCTAATTCCCACAGAGACAGCGGGGGCTCACTGTGGCTCTGGACAGGTTCTAAGGGCCACCTGGCAGAGACGAGTGTTTTGAGCAGGGCCCTCTTATGCTGATCCCTCCAAGCAGGTCTTGCTGCTCAGACGTGTAAGCTCAGTCTCTTGACCTCTGAAGCAGTTACACTTCCACAGCTTCTATCCGCAGTCTGACTGCAACTCCTCCAGCCTCCAGTAGTGCCTAGTTCTCAGGTGGGGTAGGGATTGAGGCCATGCTGGGAGCCCGAGCACACAGCCAGGGCTCCTGGGACACTGACCTGTGGCCAAGGCAGGGGTCCCGGGCCTCCTGGTCGCAGAGCGGGCCGGTCCAGCCCGGGTGGCACTCGCACACCACGCTGTCCTTCTCCACGGAGCGACACAGGCCGTGCTTGCACACGGTGCAGGACTTGCAGCCTGGTGACACCCCCAGGGACTGCGGTGGGAGGGCCTTGAAGTCCTGCAGCTCATTGTTGATGCGCACCTCGTGGATGCATCCGTGGAAGCCGCCTAGAGGCCGGTCCGTGCCCTGGCGCAAGGCAGAGAGGCCGGTGGAGGTGGGGATGCCTGTGGGAGAGGAGCCAGGACAGTGGCCTGAAGACCCTCCCCTGCCACCCTGCTGTCCTCAGAGAAAGCGCTTTCCACACATTGATGGCTAGAACTCTGGGCCTCTGATGTTCAAATGAGGTTAACGGGCCAAAACCTCGGACCTCGTCCATACAGGGACATGCATCTTTGGTCCTGCACTGGGACTCCTTAAAAAAACGTGGATTTGTTGCCAATATGTAATATTAGAAAATTTCCCATAAAAATTTGTATATTGGACTTCCCTAGAAAAAAACCGAGATGGCCGGGCGCGGTGGCTCAAGCCTGTAATCCCAGCACTTTGGGAGGCCGAGACGGGAGGATCACGAGGTCAGGAGATCGAGACCATCCTGGCTAACACGATGAAACCCCGTCTCTACTAAAAAATACAAAAAAATAGCCGGGCGAGGTGGCAGGCGCCTATAGTCCCAGCTACTCGGGAGGCTGAGGCAGGAGAATGGCGTAAACCCGGGAGGTGGAGCTTGCAGTGAGCTGATATTCGGCCACTGCACTCCAGCCTGGGCAACAGAGCGAGACTCCGTCTCAAAAAAAAAAAAAGAAAAAAACCGAGATTATCTGGTCACCCATTGCCCTATGACCCCACTGGCTGAACTGAGGGGACCGTCCCCCCCGCATAGGCAAGTGCACCAAATAACCAGCTGTCCCCACCAGGCTCCTCGGCCCTTTGATGCAGGCCTCACAAGAGAAGCCAGGGCAGGCGAGCTACAGCTGAGGAGAGAAGATAAGGTTTTGGGGAGCTGCTTCATCAATGAAACTTTAGGGTTCAGGGTTTTAGACCAGTTTGCTGCCTTATATACTATGTACCCCTCTTCTCAGGGTCTTCAAGAGACTGGTAGTAAAGACTTAACTTGCTTTTCAATAATTGGTATTTTCGCTCCCCTTCTACGCCGTCCCCTGCCCACCTTCTACAGTTGAGAGCCTGGGACTAGCCTGGAAGCAGGGCACCCAGTTCTGTTCTGGCTGCAGGTGGGGCACAGGGCACGGTCCTCCTCCAGGGATAAGTGGTGTCCCTTCTGGGGCTGCCCTCGGCCCAGAGCTTTCCCTGGCCTCCGTGTGTCTGAACCGCCCGTTAACAACGCCCTCTCCTGCGCCCGTGCTCATCTCTGCAGGTGGACTCTGGGTAAAGTCTCGGGAATCTTAGGATTGAACGAGCAGTTCTGGTAGCTTTTTTTACACTTAACCCTTTGAGAACTATTGGTGCAGGGGCTGCATTTCAGGCCTAGACTCTGCCAAACTGATGGCTACTTTTTTGTGTTTTGTTGTCATTGTTGCTATTGTTTTAAAGACAAGGTCTCATTCTGTCACCCAGGTTGGAGGGCAGTAGCACAATCATGGCTCACTGCAGCCCCAAACTCCCAGGCTCAAGCGATCCCCCGCCTCACCCTCCCAAGGAGCTGGGACTACGGGGGCTCACTACTGTGCCCAGCTAATTTAAATATTTTGTAGAGATGACGTCTCACTGTGTTGCCTAGGCTGGTCTCAACTGGGCTCAAGCGATCCTCCCACGTCAACCTCCCAAAGTGTTGGGATTACAGGTGTGAGCCACTGCACCTGGCCTACTTCCATTTTTGGCCTTAGATTTTAATCTCAAACTTGTTCTTTTACATTCATTAATCGAACCTCCCAGGGTTTGAGGAGGTGGCAGAGCAGAGGGAATATGACCTGATGCCGGCAGACTTCAGCAGAGCCTAGACCCTGCTTCCATCCCCTGCCCTCCCCTTCTCACCCCTTCCCGTCACAATGTGTAGTTTCCAGGAGTCCTGTTCTCTTTCCTTTCCAAGCACCTGTCCTAAATTCTCTTTTCTCCATGGCCTGGCTAGTGCTTATTCACCCTTTTAGAGATCAGCTTCATTGTCCCTTCCTCGAGGAAGCCTTCCGTGATTGGCTTTGGCAGTGGCCTGGGTTTCGGAACTGGAGCACAGAGGGCCAGAGGGAGGTAGAGGTGGTAGGGAAAGAGGGCATTACCTCCAAGGTAGAGGGGGCTGTTGATGCCCACTGCTGGCTGCTTCTGGAGCTTCCCCAGGCTCTTGGGAGTTCCTTTGTCCACTACCAGGTTCAGGGTCTGGTTTAACATCACCAGCTCCACACTGTGAAACTGCCCATCATTCACTGTCTCCACGCTGGCCAGTAGAGAAGGGGAGAAAGCCAGAGAGTTCACTAAGTGCCTTCCATGGCTGGGCCCTGGGCTGTGGACTTGACCTGCATTGCTTACATTTTGTTTTACTTTTTATTTGGAAATAACTTTAAACTTACATAAGTTGTAAAAATAAAAACAGTACAGAAGATGCTTATTACCCAGTTTCTCCCATTACTTTTTACTCCAATGTGCTTATGGTTTTTTCTCTGCATTGTACATACACACACACATATTTCTGAACCATTTAAAGGTAAGTTACATACATCACAGCCCTTTATCCTTAGATACCTCAGTGTGCATTTCCTAAGGACAGAGATATTCTCTTACATAAGCACAGTGCAGTTGTCAGCTTCGGTGAATTTAACATGGATACCACACTGTTATCTAGTCTATTATCTATTCCAATTCTGCATTGGACCCAACAATGTCCTTTACAGCATTTATTTCCTTCCCGTTCGAGATTTAGTCTAGGGTCAGGTATTGCATTTGGCTATCATTATTTGCATTCTTTTCTGTTATTTCATAGAGTTAAGCAAACTCCATTCATAGACCACCTTCTCAGTTCCTGCTCTATCTGCATGCTGCCTTCGACCACTATTTATTCAACACACTGGTTCTTTTCAATTGCCCAATTTCCCCCTTAAATATCGGTAAGGGTAAAGGTTAGCATTGTTCTAAAAAATAGTTCTGATGTGATTTTTATATTTTTTTAGTACATATAAAACAAACTCTCTCACAGTTAAAATTTCAGCAGTTTGCTGTTGTCCCCCCTAAAGTAACCTCATGTACCGCCAGTGGTATGCATGCCACGTTTGGGGAAATAGTGCCTTATAATACTCGTGCTAGGTAAGTGTGGGGAAAAGAAAGAGAGATCAGACTGTTACTGTGTCTATATAGAAAGAAGCAGACATAAGAGACTCCATTTTGTTCTGTATTTGAGATGCTGTTAATCTGTGACCCTACCTCCAACCCTGTCCTTGCAAGAGACATGTGCTGTGGTGACTCAAGGTTTAACGGATTTTGGGCTGTGCAGGGTGTGCTTTGTTAAACAAGTGCCTGAAGGCAGTATGCTTGTGAAAAGTCATCACTATTCTCTTAATCTCAAGTACCCAGGGACACGTACACTGCCAAAGGTCACAGGGACCTCTGCCTAGGAAAGCTAGGTGTTGTCTAAGGTTTCTCCCCATGTGATAGTCTGAAATATGGCCTCGTGGGAAGGGAAAGGCCTGATCGTCCCCAAGCCTGACACCCGTGAAGGGTCTGTGCTGAGGAGGACTAGTATAAGACGAAAGAAGGCCTCTTTGCAGTTGAGATAGAGAAAAGCATCTGTCTCCTGCCTGTCCCTGGGCAATGGAACATCTCGGTGTAAAACCTGATTGTATGTTCTGTTTACTGAGAAAGAAGAAAACCGCCTTAGGGCTGAAGGTGGGACGTGCTAGTGGCAGTGCTGCTCTTTATGCACTAAAGATGTTTGCATATGCATATCAAGGCACAGCACTTTTCCTTAAACTTATTCACGTCACAGAGATCTTTATTCATATATCTTACTGCTGACATTCTCCCTAGGATGATCCTATTATCCTGCCACTTCCCTTTTTCTAAAATGGTAAAGATAATGATCAATAAATACTGAGGGAACTCAGAGACCGGTGCAGGCGTGGGTCCTCTGTATGCTGAGTGCCGGTCCCCTGGGCCCACTTTTTCTTTCTCTATACTTTGTCTCTGTGTCTCATTTCTTTTCTCAAGTCCCTCCTTCCACCTAACGAGAAATGCCCACAGGTGTGGAGGGGAAGGCCACCCCTTCAGGTAAGTGTGTTATCTCTACTTCAGAAATGAGGAAACGGTAGCTCAGGGAGGCTAAGGAATTTACCTAAGGCACCATAGTTGGTAAGTGATAGAGCAAGGATTTGAACTGCCGTCCAGGTCAAATGTCGCTAATCTGAAAATCTCCAAAAGCTCACACTTTTTGAGTGCCCACATGATGCTTGAAGGAAATGCTCATTGGAGGATTTTGGATTTCAGATTTTCAGATTAGAGATGCTGAACCAGCATAATGCAAGTATTCAACACTTTGGGTTCCAAAAGTTTTGGTTATGGGATATTCACTTTTTTTTTTTTGAGATGTAGTCTCACTCTGTCATCCAGGCTGGAGTGCAGTAGCACGATCTTGGCTCACTGCAACCTCCGCCTCCTGGGTTTAAGCAATTCTCCTGCTCAGCCTCCTAAGTAGCTGGGATTACAGGCTCATGCCACCACACACAGCTAATTTCATGTTTTTAGTAGAGATGGGGTTTTTACCATGTTGGCCAGGCTGGTCTTGAACTCCTGACCTCAAGTGATCCACTCGCCTCAGCCTCCCAAACTGCTGGGATTACAGGCATGAACCACCATGCCTGGCTGGTTATGGGATATTCAGTCTGCACATCCCACTTCCCCATGCTGCCTCTAACAGGGCCAGCAGCCACTCACCGAGGGCCCAGATGAGCCAGACGTGGTGCTAAGTGGTTCACTTATTTGAACCTTACAAAAATTCTGTGAAGTGGGTGCCAGATATTCTATTTCACAGATGAAGACACCAAGGCCCAGAGAGGTTAAGTGATTTACCTGAGGTCACCCAGCGAGTACAGGCAAGAGACAGAATTTGTAGGCAACACTTTTGACTCCCAAATTCTGCTCTTTCCAGCGCACTACCCTCGGCAGGGCCTGGGAGGGAACAGTGGTGGGACGTGATGGGAGTTGGGGAATGTGACACCTCTTCCTTCCCTGAAGGTCTCTGAGGAGTAGACTGAGCTCTGTCTTATCTATTCAGGTATCAGGGATACATTAGGAGGCTCCCTCTCTCCTTGAATTCTCCCTGACAAATCCCTGTTGGCTCTAACAAGAGGATCCCCGCAGGGGGTGGCACTGATTATCTAGGCAGGCAGAGGACCGTTTCAGTGACTAACTCAGATTTAGAAATTTCAGCAGCCAAAAAGGCAAGAGAAATGCTTGGGAGAAGACAGGCTAAATTGAGGTTTAGTGAAGAAAACAGTCCATTCTAGCCCCTTACTGCTGGATGGAACCATAACCAGTCATAGGAACAGAACATCCCAGTCTCAGTTTCCTCCTCTGTAAAAGGGGAATAATAACCTCACAGAACTATCGTGATGTTCAAATTAGAGTGGGTACATGAAAGTGCTTTGTCACCAGGCATGGTGGCATGTGCCTGTATCACTACTTGACAAGCTGGGAGGTTGAGGCAGGAAGACCACTTGCGCCTAGGTGTTCGAGTTCAGCCTGGGAAACAGCACAACCCCTATTTCTTAAAAAACAAAAAAGCACTTTGTCAATTACTGAGAAAATGTGAGCAGTTATTTTAGTGTTATTTACAAGACTAACAAGTACCACTGCCTGCAAAGCTAGTAATCCCCGCTCTAGTATTGATCCCTGGGAGAAGGTGATGGCAGAGGACACGCAGGAGCCCAGGACCCACTCAAATCCATTGGGAAATTTCTCCTCCCACTCATTCATCCAATATCCACCCATCCATTCAACCACCCATGCTTCCTTCCCATCTATTCTACCTATTCACCCATCCACCCTCCTCTCCATCCATCCACCTAGCCATCTCTCCAACCGCCCACCTACTTATTTATCTACTCTCTTCATCCATTCATTCCATCACATCCATCCATCCTTCATCTACCCTTCATCCGCCCACCCACCAAGTGTCTGCTATGGGCCACCTCATCCTGAGTGCTGTGGATCAGTGACAAACAGGGAATATAGGGTAACTGCACTCACAAAGCTTCCATTCCACTTTCCTTAGCCTTTCCTGTGAATCAAATGACAACGTATCAATGTAAGGTCCAGCCAAGAGATAGGATAGTGGGAGGTGGAGTGGTGGGTAAAAGAGTCCACCGAAGAATCTGGTTTTGTGATGGGGATCCAAAAAGCCCTATGAAGGTAGAGCTATTTCTATTTCAGAAGCCTCCAGCTGCTCCAAGTTGCAAGCTGAGGGCAAGGCAGAGGCCTGTGATCCTATGGCTGGGCTGGTAAAAGCAGGAAGGGGAGGGACGAGGGCCCCGTGCAGAGACCATAAACTTGTGACCTCGAGCCCTCACACAGTTTTCCAACAACACATGCAAAAATATGCAGCTGTATCCCACAGCATCCTAGAAATGGATGCTGTTTGGATGCAAATGAGCTCACTACCCTGGAGGTGTGTCAACAGATGCTGGGCAGCCACCTGTCAGAAAGGGAGCTGTCAAGAGGCTGCAGCTCAGGCATTCCCTTCCAACATTACGATTCAGGGAGTCAGGGCAGCTGTTTTCCCATTATAGACACATACACAGACACAGCGAACACACACCACCTGCTCCTGCCTGGCAGCTGGCTCCAGGCCCGACTCCTTCTCCCCTTCCTGCCATCCCAGGTGCTGGTGTGTGGCCTCCAGGGGTACCCGGCCTGGAGACAGTGGTCTGGCAGAAGTCACAGATCAGAGAGGGCTGTGTGGTCACTGGCTTCTGCCCTAGACAGAGTGCTGGGTTCTGCAGTGCCCCAGCGCTGGGCTTCCTGGAGGGCCTCATCTGATGCCCACATGGGAGAGTCCTAGGTAGGCTCCAGGTATAGCCTTCAGCCAGGTCATGCTTTGTGGAGAGAGATCTGGAATCACACTGGGTCTGCCAGCTGAGGGACTCTGGGCAAGTCACACCACTTCTGTAAGCCCCTGTTTCTGCTTCTATTCAATGAGTTTTATATTCATTTTACAACATTGGTGTTTTTTTTTTGGTGGTGGTTTTTAGTAAGAGACAGGGTCTTACTCTGTTGCCCAGGATGGATGCAGTGGTGCAGTCGTCGCTCACTGCAGCCTTGAACTCCGGGCTCAAGTGATCCTCCCGCCTTGGCCTCCCAAAGTGCTGGGGTTACGGGTCACTGCACTTGGCCTACACTGCATTTTGTTTGTTTGTTTTTGTTGTTTTTTTTGAGATGGAGTCTCGCTCTGTCACCCAGGCTGGAGTACATTGGCGCGATCTCAGCTCACTGCAACCTCCACCTCCCTGGTTCAAGCAATTTTCCTGCCTCAGCCTCCCGAGTAGCTGGGATTACAGGCGCCCTCCACCATCCCCGGCTAATTTTTGTATTTTTAGTAGAGACGCGGTTTCGCCATGTTGGCCAGGCTGTTCTTGAACTCCTGACCTCAAGCGATCCTCCTGCCTCGACCTCCCAAAATGTTGGGATTATAGGCGTGAGCCACCGTGCCTGGCCCTACACTGGTTTTAATGGGCAGTACGTGGCCACCGACACCTAGCAAGTGCTCAGTGAAAGGTGGAAATGATGACTTCTCGACCTTACTCTGGGCTTGCTGGAGCTGGGTGTGGCAGCCACTGGGGTGGGGAAGTAGGTTAGTGAGTCCTCGAAGAGCCTGCCTACGGATTTCACAACCTTACAGCCACCCAGGGCTTTGAGTCTCTATACTCCCACTGGCTCATTCCCGTTTCCGAGGAGGGGACTCTTGTGAGTCCCATTTTAGGGAAGGAAGCTAAGTAACCTGATGGAGGCCACACTGCTAAGAAGTGCTGGAACTGAGGTTCCAAGTCAGGATTGCTTCCAAATCCAAACCTCCCAGAACGTTATCTATGCCAGTAGGTACTTATAGGTAAACAGGTGTCTTCTTCCTGGCACCTTTTAACCAGGTCTCTTGGATATAATGACTGAAGCCAGTGTTTTTCAAACTGGGTCCCTGGAGGTTCAGGGTAGGCAGTGCTAAAGGCTCTGGCTTTTTACCAGCATCCTTAAGTCAGGATGCCTCCATTTCTACTTGCCTTAAAAAAAAAAAAAAAAAAAAAAATGGCCGGGCACGGTGGCACACACCTGTAATCCCAGCACTTTGGGATTACATCGTTGAATTCTCCCTGACAAATCCCTGTTGAGGATTTGGGAGGCCAAGGCGGGCAGATTACGAGCTTACCAGCCTGGCCAACGGGGTTTAGTGAAACCCCGTCTCTACTAAAAATACAAAAAAGTAGCCAGGCGTGGTAGTGGGTGCCTGTAGTCCCAGCTACTTGGGAGGCTGAGGCAGGAGAATCACCTGAACCTAGGAGGTGGAGGTTGCAGTGAGTCAAGATTGTGCCATTGCACTCCAGCCCAGGCAAGGGAGCTAGACTCTGTCTCAAAAAAAAAAAAAAAAAAAAATTCATTAAATCTTAGCCTTTGAAAAAAAATAATGGGAAAATGGCTCTACTGTGACAAAAGTAGAGAAAAAAATGGAAAACACAGTAACAACCTAAGGTTCACACTAAAAGAAATATAGTGGTCCCAAGCCCCAGTAATTAGTCTCCTGGAGAGATATCTAAGGATTTCAGGGCAGAGAAGGGGCTCTGAGGGTCTTCCTTATTATCTGCCGGGCCAGACTGAACTGGTGCCAAGTGGGAGGTGGAGAGCTCTGGAGTTGTCAGGGTGGGGCTGGATGCATCCTGCCTGGAACTGGCATGACCACAGGCATTGGCCAGAGTGGCCTGTGGCCTTTTTGCCTTTGCTTTTATTTATTTATTTTTGAGATCGGATCTTGTTCTCTCACCCAGGCTGCAGTGCAGTGGTGCAATCACAGCTCACTGCAGCCTTGACCTCCAGGGTTCAAGTGATCCTCCTGCCTCAGCCTCTCAAGTAGCTAGGACCATATGTGTATACCACTATGCTTGGGTAATTTTTTATTTTTTGCATAGGTGGAGTCTCACTGTGTTGCCCAGGATACCCTCAAACTCCTGGGCTCAGGCGATCCTCCTGCCTTGGCTTCCAAGAATGCTGGGGTTACAGGCATGAGCCACCATGCCTGGCTTTCTTTTGCTTTTAATAATAATGGTGGATACGTGTTAATCTCTTAGTAGAGGCCAGGCATTGTGCTACCCTATGCTAAGCAGTTCACTTGCATTCTTTTATTTAACCCTAACAACCCTCAGGAAGGAGGCACACTTTTTCCTCCATTTTTCAAATAAGAGACTTAAGGCTCAGAGACTTAAGGTGCTCAGGCTGAAGTCTTAAGGGACTTGAGGGAGGGAAGGTTTGTTATTCCTCTAGGTGCTGCTTGCTCTAACCTGAATGCTGAGTTGTGACCACTAGGTGGCGATAGAACCTCACAGTAACAAAGAGTTCCTGGGATTTCGGGTAGGCAGCAAGCAGAGACCTCAGGCCCCACTGCGGCAACCCCCTACTCCTGTAGCACAGCCTACACTCTTTCTTGGCTCTGTCCTTCATGTCCCAGAGCCTGCACGGTGGGAGAGCTGGTTTGGGTGGAAAACTGACCCGGATTTAAATCCTAGTTCTGCCACTCACTGGGCTTCTAACATGAGACTTCTCATGCCTAAAACAGGAGTGAGGATCCAACGAGACAAAGACCTTGGCAGTGGATAGGATTGTAGAAATCAAGACTCGGAGAGCACGCACTGCGTTGCATTCAAAGAGCACACCCACGCGGTGTTTTAAAGTGGCTAACATTCAAAAACTTAGATATCTAACATAGAAACCCTGCTGGTCCCGCTTCTCTTGATAATCTGCATTCCCGCATGGCAGCGTCTGCTGGAGCTGAGGCCAGCCACTCCTCTGGATGGGGCTCCACCCTCCAGGCTACTGCAGCCCCCACCACTTCTTATGGGGACTACAGCCCATTTTCCCCATGTCTGTTACCTATGTGGCCATTTGGCCTTGCTGGCACGTGAGTCTGGCCTTCTCACAAGTCTCAGTGCCAAGGAAGAGTGAAGTCTGTCCCCATTCTGGGGCAAGGAGGGGCTCAGGTGGGCTTTTCTGTATATTTTCCCTGGGGCCTGGAATAGAATCTTCATGTTCCCTCGTCACCATTTGTGATTATGGCTGTGCAGATGAATAACATCAGGCATGGACAGAATGGAGACCATGGAATCTAGCCTGCAGGTCCCTGCTGGGAACCCAGGCTGCCGTCCTCACTCTGAAGCTGGTTGTGGGCCTTAGTGGGCCAAAAGCTGCCAACTCCCCTGATTAGAACAGCTTTGGTTGGGCTCCCTGGCTCTGGCCCTGAGGCCAAGGTGGCCTTCCTGGGTGGCTAGAGGTTATTGCACTGATGCTGAGGAAGATATCTCATTTTTTGTGGCTGGACTGGCCTCCTGGTCCCCTCAGTTGCCGGTCAGCTCAGCCCGTGCCCTCCATTAACCCCAGCCCTCCCATGTGACTTCCATGCAGGCTGATGGGGCCTCCTCCTCCCCAGGGCTTCCTCGCTGCTCAGCCTGAGAAAATGCTTTTGAGGCACAGGTCATGTCTCAGCTCAAACACCAGCTCCTCCTCCAATGTCCTCCAAGCAAAAATATTTGCTCCTGGGGGGCACAGTGGCTCACGCCTGTAAACCCAGCACTTTGGGAGGCCAAGGTGGGCAGACTGCTTCAGCCCAGGAGTTCAAGACCAGCCTGAGCAACATGACAAAACCCTGTCTCTTCCAGAAAAAAAAAACAAAAATTAGATGTTGTGATGCACACCTGTAGTCCCGGCTACTCAGGAGGCTGAGGGAGGAGGATCACTTGAGGCTGGGAGGTGGAGGTTGCAGGGAGCTGTGATCATGCCACTGCACTCCAACCTGGGTGACACAGTGAGACACTGTCTCCAAAAAAACCCAAAAACCAAAAAAATCTTTGCTTCATCCTTGGTGTTCCTGTATGACCCCAGGGTCTCCAGTGAGCATGAGCTGATTCTGCTGTGCAGCCACTGCTTGTTGATATGTGTGTCTTCCTCCCTGGACTGTGTGTGTTTAGCTCTGTGGCCCCTGCACTTTACCTAGCCCAGGGTCTAGCCCAAACGTGGGGCCTGACAGATGTGGAATGGGTGAGAGTGTACTACTGGGAACAGAAACAGGGCTGCCTCAGGGAAAATGTTCGGAAGCAAAACCATTTTAATATGGAATTGCTAGAGCCTTGGGCCCCTGAGGATTGCAAACTGAATGAAGGATACTAAAGATCTGTTACAGGCTCAGCATGAAGATCTAGGCCAGGAGTGCCAGGGCATCCTTAGCTGGGTTTCCCCATGGCTAAGACAGAGCCTGGTGTCTTCCAGGGCCACCTACCTGCTCCAACTCACGGCTCCCTGACAGCAGCTTCTGGACAGCAACTCTCTGACCTTCCATTTCATAACTCAGCACAGTGCTGCGACACTCCTACCAGCCACACCAGCCCTTTACCAAATCACCAGCCCTGACGGCTAATGTTAGCAGAGGGCAAAGGCTGGGCTCTGCTTGGGAAGGCCCCCAGCTCGGGGCAGGGCTCAGCTGCTTCTGGAAGCCTGGCTTTAACCTTCCGTCCTTGACATGTCTGCGTAAAGCCTTAATTCGCCAAACACTTCCTCCAGTGTTGTTTCAACCTTCAGTGACCACCCTAAGAGGTATATCCTGCTATTGCTCACATTACAAATGGGAAGGGGGAGGGGGGAAACTGAGGCACAAAGAGGCTGAATCACTTGTTCACATTTGGATTTATGCAATAGCAAATGCTTCACAGGCTGCCCTGGCCCTGCCTCTTTGGCTCTCTGTCCTCGCCACTTGGCCAGGACCCATGGCTCTAGGGACACAGATGTTAGGCGGTCCAGGCTCTAGGGAGACCAGCAGGGTGAGCTCTTTCTTCTGGTGTCCACTGTGCCCAACTGTCCTAACCTGCCTGGTCTTTATCCACCTTCCACCGGGAGCCTCCTGCTCTGGTCAACACCCTTTTCCTTGCCCCTCGTCTGTCTTTGCCGACCTCCCGGCATGGCTCATCCACCTGTTCTCTCTGCTCTCACAAGTTCTTCCCTTTCTTCGAGGCCCAACTCAGACTGCTCCTTCTGCAGGAAGATTTCCTGTGGAAACTGGTGTTTCTTAGACGTGTGCATTAGAATCACCTGGAAGGCTCTCTGAAGCACAGGTGTGTTGGGGCCAACCCTTAGGGTTTTGGATTCAGTAGTTCTGGGGCAGAGTCTGAAAGTCTGTATTTCTATCATGTCTGCAGGTGATGCTGGTGCTGCTGCCTCGGGGACCACACTTTGAGAACCACTGGTTTTAACCAATGGCTTTCAAATTGGGTTTGTTGGATCATTTCTCAGGGGCCTTGACAACAGCGTGTGTGGAGGGGGATCTTTGCTTCAACCCTGCAGGGTGGTTTTGCTTCTAAGTATTTATGATTCTTAAGTTCAATATAAGATTTTAATGGAAGAAAAGATTTAGTTAGCAGGGAAAAAAAAAGTCTGAAAGTTGCTGCTCTTCACCAATCCCTATGAAATGTGCTCTTGCCTCTGACGGGACAGTGTGGCCTCTCTTTTGTACTGTGTCTTCCCTAAGGTTTGGCTCTCCTTCTACTGGTAGTTTCACGTGATTTTAGGTGTAACACAGACATTTTTAACTTTTAGTAGTCATTCTTATAACTATTATAAAAATATAACTAAAATAATTGTTATTGTAATATTTAGTATTTATTTTACTGAGAAGCGGAAAAAAATCTAACATATCCAACTAGCATATCTGTGATTCCCCAGATGATCATTCCTTAAGGAGCAGCTGTATGCAAAAAGTGAGCAGTTGGCCAGGTACGTGGCTCACACCTGTAATCCCAGCACTTTGGGAGGCTGAGGTGGGTGGATCACCTGAGGTCAGGAGTTCAAGAGCAGCCTGGCCAACGTGGTGAAACCCCATCTCTACTAAAAATAGAAAAATTAGCCAGGCATGGTGGCATGAATCTGTAATTAATTCTAGTTACTAGGGAGACTGAGGCAGGAGAATCGCTTGAATCTGGGAGACAGAGGTTACAGTGAGCCGAGATTGCTCCGTTGCACTCCAGCCTGGGCAAGAGAACAAGACTCCATCTCCAAAAAAAAAAAAAAAAAGGCAGTTGCAAGTTGCTGTAAGGCAGCATCTGAAGTGAAAGTCCAGCTGCCACACCTGTCACACACAAGCCAGGGTGGCTGCTGGAGAGGCTGAAGTTTAGGAAAAGCTGCCCTTCAGAACTGTTTGAAAGTCACCTAAGGGGTGGCCCTGCTCCCTCAGTGCCCTTGAGTTTCTTCCCCTTGAGTTGCATGCTAATCGTCCCCTGTTGTCTTTCTTAAACTAATGAAAGATTAAGATGACATTTCGAAAAGGGCACCTCATTAAGCAGCCTTGTCCCCACTGCAGTGCGCACTCCCGCACAGTAGCTAGCTGCCTGTTTATCTTATGGTGATGAGGTGTCACCTCTCCTCAGCAGGCCTGCCTTCCTCTGCCTCTTCCTCCCACAGGTCTTTCTCCCTCCCACCCGCCACTTGGCGAGGAGGAAGTGTGTGTGCGCGCATGTGCATGGTAGGGGCGGGGAGAAGGGACACCCGAGTTTTCCTGAATCCCCCTTCTGAGTTGCAGGCGCAGAGGCAGAAGGATGCGGGGGAACACACAGTGGGTCAGGAAGGAGAGAGGCCCTTACCTGTACACTGTGGTTGGAGGGGAACTCAGGCTGTCATAGACCAGCCGCACGTGGCCCTGGTACAGCTCCAGTGCCAGGGGGTCATTGTCTCCTTTGTAGAGAAGGATGCCGTTGTCCTTGTCAGTGGCCACCTGGAGAAAGCAGCCAGGGTGTTAGTAAGGGCTTACCTGAGACTGAACCTCCCTGCTCATCTCACAGAGCCCTCTTCCAGGCAGCAGCTTCTGAATCTGTGCTGCGTCTAAATTCACGTGCATCTTTCCTCCTCCGTCTAGTCAGTAAATCCCCAGAAGGTAAGGCCTCGACTTACACCTCAGCAAGTGCTGACTGAGCAAACCAGTTCCACACAGTTTTACTGAGTGCCTACTGTGCACCACTATGTTCATATATTTATGTATGTCAGGAGGCCCCAACTCTAATCTGCCCTCTCCCTCTGTTGCATAACGTGATCCCGCCCAAGTTTAGGCCCTTCTTTAGTTTCTCTGTATAAAGTAGAATAATAAGGCTTTTTTTGTTGTTGTTATTTTTGTTTTTGAGGCGGAATATTGGCCCAGGCTAGAGTGCAATGGCACAGTCTTGGCTCACTGCAGTCTCTGCTTCCTGGGTTCAAGCATTTCTAGTGCCTCAGTCTCCTGAGTAGCTGGGACTACAGGTGCATACCACCATACCCTGCTAATTTTTGTATTTTTAGTAGAGACGGGATTTCACCATGTTGACCAGGCTGGTCTTGAACTCCCAACCTAAAGTGATTCACCTGCCTTGGCCTCCCAAAGCACTGGGATTACAGGCGTGAGCCACTGCGCCTGGCTAATAAGAGTTATAAAGAAAATGCTAACAATCATAATTAATTCAGTGTTTGCTAGGAACCAGGCACTATGCTAAGAGTCATCTGGGGAATTAAAAAAAAAAAAAATTCCAGTGTCTAGACTTCACCCCAGAACTTGCGGATGGGGCCCAGGCAAATATAATTTTGTTATTTATTTATTTATTTATTTATTTTTTGAGACAGAGTCCTGCCCTGTTGCCCAGGCTGGAGTGCAGTGGCATGATCTTGGCTTACTGCAACCTCTGCCTCCCAGGTTCAAGTGATTCTCATGTCTCAGCCTCCCAATATCTGGGGTTACAGGCATGCACCACCACGCCCTGCTAATTTTTGTATTTTTAGTAGGACTGGGTTTCACCATGTTGACCAGGTTGGTCTCGAACTCCTGACCTCAAGTGATCCACCTGCCTCAGCCTCCCTAAGTGTTGGGATTACAGGCGTGAACCACCACACCTGGCCGAAGATAATTTAAGAAGTTCTCGAGGTGATTCTAAAGTATTGCCAAGGCTGAAAATTGCTGGTTTCAGAAGTTGCACTCATAGCCAGTCACCCGGAATGAGATTCTTGGATTAGTGGATGGGCCTCAGACAAGGGGTTTTGTCTGTCTTGAACTGAATCCCAATTCCGCAGCACAGCGTCTGGCGTACAATAGTTGAATGCATATTTTCTGGAGGATTGAGTGAATGAGGCTGGAAGTGGGGGCTGCAGTTTGCAGCAAGAGCTGGTCAGGAGTTATCTATAGAACTCTCTGGATGAGTTGGTCCAGGTGTCTTCAAGCTGAGTGTTGTCCCTGATGGTGCTTTACTGCTAAGATGGGGCATTCCAACAATTTTCTGAACAAATCAGAGCTTGGGGACATGTTGAGGTCCTTCCAAGGGCAGGGCAGGGCAGGGCGGGACACACCTGTAGGGAGATGTTGGCCTGAGGTCGAACCTTGGCAGAGGCCAGTTCCACATAGGAGTCCTTGCCCACGAAGTTGACGGTGATAAGCTTCTCGCATCTGGGGCCGGCGAAGCCTGGTGGGCAGCGGCAGGTGGGCTCCTGCTGCACCACAATGCACTGGGCCCCATTCTGGCACTCATATTGGTCGCACGGGCTGGTCTGCAGCAGGACCATGGGTGGCGGGTGCTCGCAGAAGGGTCCACTGGAAGGTGGGAGAGAATGGGGGGGGTGGAGATAGGAGAATGGCCAAGAGGAGACAATCACAGTTACTCAGGCCAAAGAACCTCGAGCAGAGAGGTAGAGTGAGATGGGAAATAACACTAGTTCTACGGGCTACTTCCAGCCCTGCCACTAACCGGGGCAAAATCTTTTCCTTCTCTAAGCCCCACATTTCCCATTTTTAAGAGAGTTGGGGTAGCCATAGTGGCATGAGCCTGTAATCCCAGTTACAGGGGCAGATCGCTTGAGCACAGGAGTGCGAGTTCAGCCTGCGGAACAGAGCAAGACTCCGGCTCCAAGAAATAAAATCATGGAGTTGGACTAGAGTAGAGGTCCCTAAATTTCAGTGTCATCAGAATTGCCTGGGGGTGATTTCTTAAAAGAGCACATTCCCACCCTCGGAAAGATGAATGGACAAACAAAATGTGGCTCATCGGTCCAATGGAACATTGTTCAGCAGTAAAAACAAAGGGAATTCTGACATACCCGACAGCATGGATGAATCTTGAGAACACGATATACAAAGTGAAATAAGCCCGATAAAGGACAAATGCTGTATGTGGCCATTTAGATAAAGCATCTAGAGTAGCCAAATTCATAGCAACAGAAGTAGAATAGAGGTTACCACTGAGGAACCATCATGTTTATTCTCCAGCCTAGAAAGAAGATTCTGGTCAGTATGGCCATGTGGCTACCTCTACCCTGCAAGCTGGGCTTCACGATGGTGGCATCTTCCATTAGTTGGAATCCTACCCAAGCATGACACTACATGAGCTGAACCTAAGCCCGGCTTTCACGTGGAGTTGCCATAAGTAGCTCTTCTCCCATCTACAATGTGGGATCACCAATACCTGCTCTATTTCCCTCATGTGGACATGTAAGGACTGCAAAGGTGTCAGGGGAATAAAGGCATCACCCAGAACCAGGGCTACGGCCACCTGGGCCTGAGTCTCCACCCTGGCCACCTTAGCCAGTCAGCCCCAGGCCCTGCCACCTGGCCCAGGCTGCCTCTTTCCTGAGGTGCCCTCCTGCCTTACCTGAAGCCCTGGGGGCAGGTGCATGTGTAGCCATTGATTGTGTCCATGCACTGGGCCCCGTGGCGGCACTTGTGGGCCACACAGTCATCATTGTCTGTCTCACAGAGCTTCCCGCTGTAGCCAGGGACACACTCGCACCTGGAACACAGGCAGAGGCAAGGCTGTTCCTCAAGGCAGGGCCAGCTTCCAGGCAGTCACTCTCCAGCCCCCCTCAGCAGATGACCGCTCCCCATCTCTTCTATCTACCTAAGTTCCTTTGGGATCTGCAAAGCCTGGCCCCACAGCAGGTTTCCCTGGTGGCCCATGGCCTTTGTTCCATTCATGGTGGGGTGAGTCTTGTATTCCAGAGCCAGGGTGAGGAACACAGGGGTGGACTCATCCAGCTTTTGGCTTGGATCTGCCACTTCCTACATGAAACTGACGTTCAGTTTGGTCCTTCCTTTGAGTCAGGCACTGTGCTAGGCCCCTTTCTCTGAGTTCTCATTGAGGCCTCCCAGGACCCTGTAAGGGAGGGTCTACCATACTCCATCGTAAGGAAGAAACCAGAGGGCAGAGAGCACTGCAGGCACTTCCCTGAGGATCCCCATACCCCCATCGAGTGATAATACTTAGTTTACACTTGCGTGTCAGAAACTGTTCTAAGTGGATCAGTCACTCATTACCTCTCTGTGTTTCAGTTTCTTCATCTTTAAATGCAATTGATAAATAACTCCACCTCTTACGGGTTGCTTTAAAAATGATATGCTATGCTTTGTGTAGTGCATTAAACATTAAGTAAATATTCAACATGACATGTAGAAGATGATATGATACTGTTTGCACTCTGAGATTCAGACCAGGATGAGAGAGGCAAAAATCTCTTCTGCCTTAATAAGTGGCTTATATTACCTGGGCAAGAGGATGGGAACACCTGCCCCACCCCAGGCCCTGCACACCAATCTGGCCCTTCCTAAAAGAGTGGTGCGTCAGCAATTCCATTATCGCCCCTTCTAGACAAGGTTTAAAACCTGGCCAGAGGAAGCCACCTTGGCTAAAACCTGGTCTCCTTGAGTGTGGGCCAGAAACGTGCATCTCTGGGCTCCTCTGTCTGGGGCAACATTCGGGCAACATTCAACCGAAATCCCACCATAGAAACACACCCGAAGGCACCGAGAGGCTGAGTCACAGAGGCTTAGGTGCACCCACAGGCACATATAAGCAAATGATTACTGGCGCCTCTGCCTTCTGCAAAGCCTGTGTACCTTTGTGGGCCTAACAGCTGAATTCTAGTGGGCAGAGTAAAAATAATAGCCACAACCTATCCAAGTCAGAGGCGGCGGCGGCATGGCAGAAGGAGGCAACACAGGCAGGGAGGTGAGGGCGGAGGGAGTGAGCTCTCTGAACTCTTAGGCTATCTGAAAAGCAGCCCCACGGGAGAATCAGGGCAAAGGGATGGCCCTCCCACATTCTTCTCCTCCCTCTCCTCTTTAGGAATGGATAGAAGTGGGGAGGAATCCACACGTGGCAACCCCACTGGCTTTGAGGTTGGCAGAGCATCGTTGGGGTTGGCAGAGCATGATGCAGGCTGTAGGTTCATAGCTAGGTAAGACACAGAGGGGTGACGTGTCCTTGACTGGAACAAGTTCCAGAAACTGAGGACTTACGGGCCTATGCTCAAAAATTGAAATCTGCTACGATCTGACCAATTCATCATCTTTACTTGACTGGCAAATTTGAAATACGTAACCTATTGCTGCACTAGAAGTACAAACTTACATGTTCAACCAGAGTCTTTTAAGGAAACACATTGAGAATGCCTTCGAGGGGCATGTGCTCAATATAGCACCATGTATACTTCTGCTACTGTGTCAAACTTGGCCAAGGTAGGCATCGGTGTGTCTCCTGAATTCTAAAAAGTAGTCTCAGAGCAACTTAAGCTATTTGACTTTCTCCAAGGCAACAATAGCTGGCCAATACTTACAGGATAAAATCCAGTATCTTAAGCCTGGACTTTGAGGCTACTGGTGAGGTCTTTATTAGGAATTAGGGAAGCTATTCTCACTCTCAGACTAAGCAGTGGAGGTCTGGAGGCAAATGTGTTAACCTCCTTCTTCTTTTAAAATGCTGCAGCCCTCTCCATACCAGCAAGTCTCAAACTTTAATGAGCAGACAAAACACCCAGGGATCTTGTTAAAATGTGTCTTCCGATTCAGGGAGTCTGGGTGGGGCCTGGGAACTAGCATTTCTAACAGACGCCCATGTGATGCTGATCCTGCTGGTTCAAGAACCTCTGGTAGCAAGGACCTATATAATATTTCTCCATCAACTAAACAGAGGCAGCTGGTGCTATAACCTGCATTCCCTGTTGTTCTCAAATGCTTGCCTTTATCTTTCTTCCAGTTAAAGTATAAAGTTTATGCATTTTAATATGTGTTGGGTCTATTGATTCTGCACAAGGGGGAGTAACCGAGTGCTGTCCTTGGTTCCAGGACATCTGGAGTCTCTGGATTTAGCTGAGAAATCAGTCAGGCCCAGACTGATTCACAGCTCCACCCCTTTATATGTGTGTGCAAAGGTGGCTTATGTCACTTCAGTGAGCCTCATAAAATGTGAATGAGTTTCTACGTTCTAAGATTGTTGGATGTCAGATAATACACCTTGCCTGACAAATAATAAGTTAGCAGTACATGCTAGTCATTGTGATCTTTCTTTTGGCTATTGTTATTTTCAGTATTATGGACAGGCAGTATCTGCCCTTCATTGAGACCTCATTGAGGGAGGGAACGTACAAGGAGAACTCCAAGGATAAACATCTTCACACTTGGGCAAAGGTCACCCTGACTGTGTATCTCTCTGGCTAATATCCCTATAGGCTGCCATGGGATATGAGCTGTTTGGTGATGGGAGATAAGGGAGATAAAATGATAAAATGTTGCACTGGAAGAATTTTGATTTAAACACATTTTAATGAAAACCTAACATTATTAAGCTGGCCTGTAGACCTTCTCAAGATAATGACATCACATATAAATACAATATCTCAAGATTATGAAAGCTAGACTGATTTCGTTCTTTCCTATATTGTCCTAGAACTCAAGGGACTTTGGTTACAATAGAGGTTTCTAGGAATAAGTTCTGGGGATCATAAAAACCTGGCAGTGTTAGCTCTCCAGCACTCCAACCCCACACCTGCACCCTTGACCTGTCTTTTTTTTTTTTGAGACAGAGTCTTGCTCTGTCACCCACGCTGGAGTGCAGTGGTGCGATCTCCGCTCACTGCAACCCCTGCTTCCTGGGTTCAAGCGATTCTCCTGCCTCAGCCTCCTGAGTAGCTGGGATTACAGGTGTACACCACCGCACCTGGCTAATATTTGTATTTTCAGTAGAGATGGGGTTTCACCATGTTGACCAGGGTAACCCCTAGACCACTTCTGACCAGCGCTGGTGCAAGCCTGTGTCCTCTGAGCTTGCTGTCCACTCAACCAAGAGGCAACTTATCTCCTCTCCATGGGCAGATCCTCATTCCCTGCCCCTTCCCGGGCATGCCCAAAGCACTCTGCTTGCCAGCCTGGCCTGCTCTGCTTTGGGTTCACATTTGCATTTACACGTCTCTTCCCACCCCTTGCCCCTTCATTCTTCCCTGTCCCCTAACAGTATCCCATACTTGGTTAAAGATCAGCAGTAAACTGAAGTCAAATCTGGGGGTGGAAGTAGACGGGGAGGTCCTGTGAGGCATCTCTCACCCTTGTACTCAGGTAACTCGACCACCTAAAAGTCCCACCTGGCATATCTGATGGGGCACAGGGCAGATGAGGTAGGTAGGAATGGGGTAGACACATGGAAGGGCTGAAGCTTCATTTGGTCTCATTGAGCAAAACCAGAGCCTCTTGGCATTTTCCCTGGTGATGAGCTCTAGGCTTGTGATGTGAAAATAGAAAAGGGAGACATAAGAAAAGACATGCTCATGTCTGCCTCTCACCCTTACTTACTCGCTTCCTCTTTCCCCAGTGGGGCCATCCTTCCTTCTCTCAACCCATCCAAATTCTACCCACCCTCAAGGGTCACCCACATTCTGCTCCTAAAGGGGTGGGGCTGCTTCTCTCCTCCAGCAGGCTCTTCCTTCCTTAGAACCCCAGCAACACAGCCAGAATCGTGGGGCCTAGAACTTTCTTCTTTCCTAAATATTTACTCAGTGTCAAATCCTCCTCCCCTAGGTCCATGGCAAGGGCCTTGAGGACAGGAATTAAAACCATCTTCCAATCCCCACTACACTGCACACAATCAAGATCTGTGGACTGATGGGTGGGCTGGGGAGCAACAACTAGAACTCCTGCTTCTTAGATTCTAAGAGCTTACAAGTTCAAGTTTCAGAGATTCTCTAATTCTAAATTTCTAAGATTCTGTGATTGGACTTTCTGAGATCTTGGGGTTCCCTGAAGTCCTAAGTTTTACTGTTTAGACTCATAGTTGCAAACACTCGCAGAGTCTGAGAACTCTCTGCCCTGTGACTGAGAACAGGACAGACTCTGGGTGATGACAGCTCCTGGACCCATCGAGACCTAGAGCGTGAGCTTCTGCCCCCCAGAGGCTGGAGATGCCACTGGTGGGCATTCTCCTTAAAGACTTGTCAGCACAGGCATGGAGCTCTGGGCCCAGTGCCCTCATCCCTAGGGGAGGCTCTGTAAGGTCATTTATGGGGTCTGCTAAGGGAACATCCTGGGGTCTCTCCAGTTGCCTTGGACTGCCTGTTTTCCAAAACCCTGACTCCTTGGTGCCAGTGGCTTCCCTCTGGTGTTAGAGATTGCTGGGGAGAAGAAGGAGGCAGCTGTGTGCAGGATTGGGGTCGGGAAGAATGTTTTTGGCCACAGAGTTCTGGGATCTCCCTCTTGATGTCAGAAAATCCCCAGTCTCAAGGGTCTCATGATCTTCTCCAGAAGACGCAGTGGCAAAAGTTTTCATGAAGGAAGGTGAAAGGAAGAGGTGAGTACAGGGCCTGGGAGGGATTTCCAGGGGTGCCATTGGATCCTCAGCCTCAAGAGCTGGATGGCTTTCTCCTGAGGCAGCCTCTCCATCCACCCTGAGGGCCGCTCACATGCTCCCCTGGCTCCTATTGGCTCTGCTGCTTGCCATGGAGACAGCTCCGCCAGTGGCCATGCTGCTGGACCATAGTGCTCCTGCCCCCTTCCCCTGCAACAGGTGCATAAGCTGAAAAACTTGCTGTAGACTGGAGGGGCAGCATACTGTGAAGGCCGCACATGGAGAAGGTGACCAAATACGCTTTAGACTCTGCTTCCCCAGTGGAACTGCTCTACTTCTTTAGCTCTGGAAAGGAGGGATATGCTGAGAGCACTGGGAAGTTGGTGGGAGAGGAGAGGCAAGGAAGAAGGTGCAGGGAAGAGAAAGAGTGGATCTTTCTCTGTCTCTGTCTCTCTCTCCCCCTACCTACCTGTCTATCTACAGAGACTTAGAGACGCCCACAGAAAGACAGAGGCACGCATAGGGAAACAGAGACTGAGAGAATTAGATCATGGCTGAATCAGAGACACAGAGAAGCACATGACAGAGAGAGAGAGAGAGCATGCAGAGAGACCAGAGACTGCCTAAAACCTAGACTGTTAGAGGCAGAGTTTTCATGGACTCTGTGCTGGGGGCACGAAGCCAGGTCTTACCTGAATCCTTTGTCCAGGGGGATGCACTTGGCCTCATGCTGACAGAGGTTCAGCTCAGGCACACAGTGGTCGATCACCTCGTCGCAGAGCTCACCTGGCACGGATGGGGGAGATAGCTCAGGCCTCAGGCAGGGTAGGCATACCCTGGCCAGAAGATCAGAGTATTGGGGGGGATATCCTGGCCAGAAGATCAGACTCATCCAGCCCCCGGTCAGGTGGGCATGGACATCAGGAGTCCTGCCTTCTCACTCCTTGTGTATCCTCCTGCACCTCTGCCTTGGTTTCTTTGGCAGTGACCATGGGAAGATTCCAGGTGTCCTCCTGGACACTGTCCTAGTAACACTGTCCTAGCATCACCATTTGGCTGTTTTACTTGATCTTTCAAGGGCAGGGGTAGGTGCAGCTGAGAGCACAGGATGCCTGGTCCTGACTTTGGGCCATGCTTATTCATTTGTTTTTTTCATTCCACACTTATTTACTGAGCACCTCCTGTGTGGCAGGCCCTGTGCCAGGTGCTGGAGACACAACAGTGGCCAGGTCCTGTCCTACCCACAGCTTATTTGGGAAGGTCTACAAACAAGCAGGCAATTACAACACAGACTTGTAGGTGTGAACAGAAGGGCAAACTTTGTGGAAGCACAAGGGGGACCCACAGCCTCCCCCAGGAGGTCAGAAGAGGCTTTAGAGACACAGACAAGGCTTAGCACCCCGGTTCACCTGTTATAGATAAGTAAGCCCCTTGGATTTTTCAGGGAAGGAATATGAAAGGAATTTGAAGTTCTGGTCTCTAGACACAGTGCCTTTGAAGTCTGCAGTGCTACAAAATACCTAATGGATCATAAATACCCAGGGATGGCCCTTGCAGATAAGCCCCGAAAAGCTTACACCACCTGAAAATGTGTTTTAGGAATGTGGGGGAGGGTGGTAAGACAGAACAGCAGCTCCCAAGCAACACCAGCTTTTAAGATCTGAGTTTTGGGTTTCCTCAAATTCCACTTGGTCAAGCCAGATGGAGAGTGATCTAAGAGAGGGAAAGGTCTAACCATGAACGTTCTCTCCAGGAGTGGAGTGGGAGCAGGGCGGGCTCCTGCTCCCAGGGTGTAGGCAGGTAGGTCCAGAGGGCTGGCTGCAGGGTAATGAATAACAGACAGCCCCTAAGTCTGTTCTTTGCTGTGGGGGGGACAGGCTGACCCCAACCATGTCCTGGGAGGGAGCACTGAATGCCTCCCTCTCCAAATTTTGCCTTCAGCCTCTCAAAACCACAGAGGGCACTGTGTTCCTGAGAAGCCTCCTCTTTCTTCCTTGTCATCTGGAGAGACCTAGAGAAGCAGACAAGCGTCTGTGTGGGACTTGCACATTTTCCGGGACAGAGCAAACCACCAAGCCTCATTCGGTACCTGGGTTTCCTGGGAATGAATTCTGGTTGACACTTCCTAGCTGCTTGACCTTGACGTTGGCAGTTGTGGACATTAAATGAGATTATACAAGCACTCACTGTCAGGACCAAAGTGCAACAAATCAGCAGTGCACCCTGGTCAACAGCAGACACCAGGTAGGCCTCAACTGAGGCAGGAAACCCCTTCATCAATGCCTCCTCAGTGTCCTCCTGCTGCCCATCTGCCTGCTCGAAATTCAGCCCCTCCCCCGCCACAAAGCCTTCGTTAGAGCCCCACTGCCGTCTCCATTTTCACTCCTGGGATTTCTGTCATCTCTCTTCCGGCACTAAGCTGATTCTTCTTGACCAATGACTCTATACAGTGATTCTTCTCATGGACCAGAAGCCCCTGTGGGCTGAGGGCATACCTTAGACTTCTTGGTCTCCCTAAGTGGCTAATTTAGTAGTCTGTATACAGTAGGTGCACAGTAAGTGTTGCCTGTTGCTAATGCAACTCTTGGCGACAATTCCACTCTCAGAAGATGAAAGATGGAAGGGGAGGTAACCCCTCAGCAGTTTTCTTTCTTTTCTTTTCTTTTCTTTTTTTTTTTTGAGACAGAGTTTTGTTCTGTCTCCCAGGCAGGAGTGCAGTGGCAGGATCTCAGCTCACTGCAACTTCTGCCTCCTGGGTTCAAGAGATTCTCCTGCCTCAGCTTCCCGAGTAGCTGGGATTACAGGTGTCCACCACCATGCCCAACTAATTTTTGTATTTTTAGTAGAGCTGGGGTTTCACCATGTTGGCCAGGCTGGTCTCGAACTCCTGATCTCAGGTGATCTGCCTGCCTTGGCCTCCCAAAGTGCTGGGATTATAGGTGTGAGCCACCACACCCGGTCCCCACAGCAGATTTCCATACACTCTTCCAGCACAGAAGCTTGTCTGGGGTCCTAGGAAGCCCAGGATTATTACAGCGAGTGGTTTTCTCAATTGGTGGTGGTACGTTCCTGCAGTTTCAAGAGTGTGCTTGGGGATAGTGTCTGTTGGGCTGGAGGCTTGATAAAGGTATGGGCTATGAGGGATAATGGGAGCCATTTGGCTTCCTTCTCTGCCATCTTTAGGGATGCTTCTATTTATCTTCCACAGCTTCCCACCACCCACTTTACTCCTGACATAAAAGCCTGGTTCCAGTAGTCCAGGGCATGGGGGTCCCTGAGCTTTCCCCTCCTCATTTTCTCCTTGCCTTAGGCTGGTATTTCCTAAAAGTGCTTCTTGCAACACAAGATCTCTGGGCTGGGAATAGTGTTCGAGGGTCGGGTAAGGGGGAAGCTCTGAGATCAAATAAGTTTGGGAACTGCTGGGTTAAACAAACAGCTTTCTTTAAAGCAGGAATTTTCAGAACCTCTAACATGCTAATTTGTATCATGGTACACCAAGAAGAAGGTTAGTATCATATGCAGTACTTCCCAAACTTCTTGTCTCATGGGGACTTTTCCTCAAATTCATGCAATTCCAGTCTGGGATATGCTACTTTTGGTTGATCTCATAACAAAGTGGGCTGTGTTTGCACCAAAATTGGTAGCATTTTGCTTCAGAACCTAATGATATATTTAACTGCCCTTTTTAGGGGCTATTAATGTAGGAAAATAAAGGTATTGTGTTTGGGGCATGGGTGGGTGGAAAGATCTTCCTGAGGAATGATCTCTTGTGGGAGCCTTCCTGGATTCTCCGGCTGGGTTAGGTTCCTCCTCTATGATCCCACACCCCCAGGGCTTACAGATGTTATGTTCTCTTTCTAATGAATCCACGCCTCTGTCCACCAGACTATAAACTTCTTATGAGAAGGAACTCTGTCTTGGTCATTTTTGTATCCCTAGCTCCTAGCTGAGTGCCTGGAATATGTGGATTTCAAGAGACGGTTGACTAGACCTGAAGGAAGCATAAACACAATGCAAGCACCTCTCTGCCAGCCTCAAACACCACTGGGTCTACAGGGGCCCTAAAGGAGGGAATGGCCAGCAATGAGATGAACAGCAGCTAAAGAGCCTGGGACTCTGTTTCAAGTGGGAAGGAGTAGTGATTTGCTGGTGGCTGGTGGTGAAGCAAACAGGCCTTTGGGGAGCCCCTCCTGGCATAGCGCGGTCTTGGGGTCCTAGTCTCTGTCTTCAGGCAGAGAGGAGGAGAGTCCCCGGAAGAAGTTAAGAAAATGGTATTCTAGCGACACCCCTCCACCCAGCCATACACACAATCATGAGATCCTTACCCGTGTAGTTAGGTGGGCAGACACACACGTAGTTGTTGATCCCATCCACACAGGTGGCATTGTTTTCGCAGTCATTGTCCTCACAGTCATCTGGGTTGATCTCACACCGCTGCCCCTCAAAACCCAGAGGGCAGGAGCAGCTTTGGGATGTGTGGGGTGAGGAGCAGGGGAGTCAGGGGTCAGGGAGAGAGGTGGGTTGGAGTGGCAGAGAGGAAGACCGGGTGGGAAATACAATTAGTTTCTCCTTCAGACGAAGGTCTGAGAAAGCACTTTGGACATGTGAGACCTTGGGGCCCTGAGCAGGAAGACCCTGAGGAGCCTAAAAGGTCATTTCATCCAACCCCATCTCTAGGCAATGTTCTGTCTCCCCCGGCCCATGCTGGCTGCCTCGCTCCAGGGCTACTGTCCGCTGACAAGGCCGGTGTCATCACTCCCCCAGCTGGAAGTGGTTTCCTGGATATGGCTTAAATTCTTCCAGCTGTCCTCCAAACCACCCTTCCTTCAGCTCTTCTGAGGCACAATCGCTTTTGCAGGTAGAGACAGCATAATAAACATCCTCCTTTAAGTGATTTTTTTTTACTCGACGGCAGCCCTTCTATCTCAGGGTCAGGGGGTGGGCAGAACATAGTGCCCAAGGTCCCAGACTCTGCACCCGGGTTTCCTGGGGATGAACTCTAGTTGATACACTCTAGCTGCTTGACCTTGACCCTGGGTGGTTGTGGAGATTGAATGAGATTATACAAGCAAAATGTTTAGAAGGGTACATAGCACATAGAAAACGCTCGGAACCCATTAGCAAGCTTTGGTTCTACACAAAATCACCCTACTTCCTTAACTGTTCCTCAGGGACGCCATTTCTCCCCATCATGTATTCCTGCTACTTCTAAGCCCCTCCAGCTTCCGGGGGACGAAGGCTAGAGTGGGAGGATCCCTCTCCTGCCAAGAGTGAGGCCTTCGGGTCAACTTGGCTTCAAACACTGTGGGCCAGCAAGATGCATTTCCTTCACTTGCCTCTACAGTATTACATCTCTTGGACAAAAACCTCAATTGCCTGCATCTCTGCCTGATCTCAGTCGTATCCCCAGGACTGGGCATGCAAGATCAGTTAGAACAAATAAAGGCTGTGCAGAAGAGTTGGGGGTGGAGGGCGGAGTGAGCAGCTAATTGATTAAATAAATGCTGCAATGAATCTCGATCCTTCCTTGGCCTAACCCGTTTGTCAGGGATTCTCACTCCATCCACGAGTGTGCACTTCAGCTTCAGACCTGGAATTTCAGGTTCCAGAGATTACTCTGATTTGGGATTTAGCTAAAAAAAGTAAACTACACTCAGCTAACAGGCAGTGAATTTCAGTGGTCCTAGAATCCTCCTTAATTGGTCTCCTTTCTGTGACTGAAAACTGTATCACATTTTCTACAAAAGGCCAGGAGCCTCTCGGGTCTCAGCTTTTGGGGTACAGCAAAATGACTAATTCCTTTTTCCTGTTAGGGACTCCGGGCACTCAGGAAAAAGGCTACTTCTTCAGAGCCAGACAGAGCGTAGGTTTCGGAAAGTCCTAAACCATGGTGTTGCCCGTTTGTTTTCCTACAGACCAGTTACTTTGGCTCCCCCAGAGCCTTAGGGCTACCTGGCAGTGAGATATGGTGGCTGGTCAAGGAAAGAGAGGTTGCTAAAGGAGTGACGGGGTGGAAGGAGGCTGATGTCTCCCTGTCCTCATTGGAAACCTTGGAAAGCTGTCGAGGAGACTCCGGGAGCCATGAGTTGGTTGTGGGGATGAGAGCAGACCTCGTCTCCTGTGTTGGTCTTCTGTGTGGCCTGCTCTGCACGCCTTGGCTGTTCTTGTGAGCAGGCAATGCAGCAAGATTAGAGAAGCATGTGTATGAGGAGGCTGGTGATGCTGATGACTCAGATGTGTTATGGGTTGAACTGGGTTCCCCCCAAAAAGATATGTTGAAGTCCTAACCCCGAATACATCAGAACGTGATCTTATTTGGAAATAGGATCTTTGCAGATGTGATGTTAAGTTGAGGTCCTACGGAAAGAGTGTGGACCCCTAATCCAATATAACAGGTGTCTCTAAAAGCAGATGGCCATGGGAAGGCAGACACAGGGAGAGCACTGGTGACTATGCAGGCAGAGAGAGGGGTGCTGCAGCCACAAGCCAAAGAATGCCAAAGATTGCCAGGAACACCAGAAGCCAGGGAGGGACAAGCAAGGACCCTCCCCTAGAGACTCAGAGGGAGCACGGCCCTGCTGACACCTTGATTTGGAACTTCTATCCTTCAGAACTGTGAGAGAGTAAATTTCTGGTGATTGCAGCCACCCAGTCTGTGGTTGTTGTGGCAGCCCTACGGAATTACTCTAGAATGGAAGAGGGGAGCAAAAGGGAGCTTTCTGACAAGCACCGCTCCCCTTCACCCGCCAGGTGCTGGCCCGATGGAGAAGAGTTTCCCTACTCCTCGAGGAGTGCATGTGATCTCTCCCATCACTAGTAACTGGCGCATTGCCTTAACCTTCCACCCGATTTCCCGGATCCTGTAGATCTGGGCCCTTTTCTTTTTCCTCTAAGTTCTAAAAATATTTTCAGTTCATCTGAAACTCTTCAACTGAAGACGGAAATGGGATATTTCTGCTCACTCGAACCTCCAGGGGAGATGGAGAAACACAGTTGCCTGAAGCGGGGACCTCTTCCCTCATCTGACCCGCATCCCTTGCCTGGGTGGGGCAGCCCAGGCTGTGTGCCCTGGAGGGGTGTTTCCTGGCTGGGGTCCCGGGGCCGCCTCCATATTTCCCTGCAGTTTCTCCTCACCCCTGCTCTACATGAGCTGGCAGGAGTGGGTGGTTTGGCTGACTCCAGGCAGGAAAAGGAACTCTGCCTTCAATTTCACTTTTCAGGAGGCAGAGCTTGATGGAGCTGGTTTGGCAGGTGGACACATGGGCGGGCGGGTTCCCTGGGGAAGAGAACCGGGAGCCCAGAACTTGATTTCTTCCCCAGACCACACAGCAGCCTCTGGCCAGAGTGCTTTTGATATTTAATTGGTTGCAACTTGAGCTCTAAGACACCCACATGTGGCTTGGCATGGGGTGCCCCCACCTTTATTGCCAAGGGGCTGCCGCCCCCCCAACTGGCTCCCCAGGGATGCCAAAGGAGCCCGTTCCCAACAGTCTGTTTTTGTCAGGGTCACAGGCCAGCAAAACTGGGCATCTGAAAGCTGCTGGGGAAGGTGGAAGCAGGAAGGGGTCCTGAGGTTTGGGTGGAAGCCTAATCCCATTCCTAGGACAGGGAGGAGAAAAACCTAAGTGGCTTCTATTCCCTTTTCTTCTTGAAATGTTAATGTGAGGAAGGAAAGAGGACTGGAGGTGGGCTTGGATGATCCAGGAATGAGCATCGGGAGATATGACCTAGAGCAAGTCCATTTCTATGCCTCAGCTTCCCTGTCTGTTCAGTGAGGATAATACCTACCTACTGGATAGGGTCATGTAGGGATTTAAATGAGATAATACTTGACTAGTTGGTACCTGGCATAGTAAGCATATAATCAATGCTACTTATTTTATAACTCAGAAAAGCATGGTGGAAGTGCCAGACTGGCGGTCTTTAAGCCTTCACCCAATCTTTCTGACTTTAGCCAGCAGCGGACACCTCCCTTATAGGAAGCATGAGGTTGGGACCTGGTTTCAAATCCCTGTCCCAATGCTTAATGTAACTCTGGGCAAAGGATTTGTCCCTCTGATGCTTGAACATCCTTATCTGCACGGTGGGGATAAATTGTCCTTCCCTTATAGGGTACGAAGAGCCTTGAGATCATTCCCATAAGGGCCAGTACAGCACAGGCCCTGGGCATGCCCTCGCTGGGTATAATCTCTGCTTCTTTAGCCTGCCCAGGGAGCCCTCCAAGGTGAGGGATATGGTTTGGCTGTGTCCCCACCCAAATCTCACCTTCAATTATAATAATCCCCAAGTGTCAAGGGTGGGGCCAGGTGGAGACAACTGAATCATGGGGGCAGCTTCTCCCATACTGTTCTCATGGTAGCGAATAAATCTCATGAGATCTGATGGTTTCATAAATGGGAGTTCCCCTGCACAAGCTCTCTTTTGCCTCCTGCCATACAAGATGTGCCTTTGCTTTTCCTTTGCCTCCTGTCATGATTGTGAGGCTCCCCAGCCGTGCTGAACTGTGAGCTCATTAAACTTCTTTCCTTTATAAATTACCCAGTCTCAGGTGTGTCTTTATTAGCTGTGTGAGAACAAAATAATACAGTGAGGGAGGCCAGGGGTGAGCTGTTACCTGAACCCATCCTTGTGGCTGTCACTCAGGTGGCAGGTGCCTCCATGCTGACAGGGGTTCTGGATGCAGGTGTTGATGGGCACAGTGCAGTCCTTGCCCTGAGGAGCAAAAGAGGGAGAAGCACCTGGTTAGGGGGCTTCTGGGGCTGCCATGGCCCAGGGGACCTCAGGGGTTCCAGCATGCTCTGGGATGAGGCTGGGGAGATGACAACAAGCAGCCCCTGGGAAAGGCCTGCTGTGTGACTTGGAGCCCACCCATGGGAGCCCTCACCCCTAGTCACTGCACAGTGAGAAGGGGAAGAGTGATGAGAAGCCCAGAGTTCAGGCTCCAGCCTCACTACTTCGCAGACTTTGCACCCTTCTCTATCCCAAACTGCAGGGCAAGAGCCCAGGCTATGGATTCGGGCAAAGCTGAATTCACATACAGCTGGTTTCACATTCCAGCTCCACCCCATCTGGCTTGGCTGATCGTGACTTCACGAAAGCCTCTTGACCTCTCCAAATCCACCTCACGGGGTTGCTATGAGAATTAAACTTGAGCTTTCACGTAAGGAAAAGGTTACACAGTGTGTAATCCACCTAGAGCTTAGTAGGTATTCTGTAAATGCTAGAAGATAACATTACCATGAGCCTCACTGAACCTTAAATATAACCCACAACTTGGGTAGGGAAGAAGGCTGAAGTGTGGCCAGCAGACCTTGTCTCCTACAAAGTGACGACCCCCAGAGAACCATCCTGGATTGATCTGCAGTAGGGTCCAGGCTTTGGTATTTATTCTAAAGTTCTGAAGGTAAGCCTAAGGTTAGGCCAGGTGGGAACCCTGGCACTAGAGAGCTCAGGGTGGTGTGGGATTCTTTGGAGCAGGCACCTCTGAAGGGGATGTGTGAGCTGAGAAGGAGCCAACTGCATGGAAGGTGGGGAGAGGAGCGTGCCAGGCAGCAGGAGCACCGAGGGCAGCGGCCCTGAGGAAGGCAGCTCCAAGGTAGAGACTGAGCTGCAGGAGACCCACTGTCCCAGGGAGCAGCCCAACTCTTCTTGGCCTTCTGGCTCCTGCTTCTCCCTTGGGACAAGACCAAGCTCATCCAAGTCTTGGCATGCAGTCCCTTGCAGGACCTGGTAGCGTGGGGTCTGGGGAGGCTACTGCCGCATCCTGTCTGGGCCCTGGGCTCAGTGGCTTGGCACAGACCAGGTGGAGGTGATCATGGGAGCCCGCCCACTGCCACACCACCTGCTCGCCATCTGCCTGAGAAAATCCTCTTCCCGCTTCTGCTGTTGCCGGTGATGTGATGGAATGGAACTGGGGCCTCCTGGCTGTGACGTCGCAGCCAACTGGGCCGACGGCCTTAGGTCCAGGACAGCCTCTGCTGCGGACCCTCTCAAATGCCAGAGCCTCAGGCCCATCTCTAGCAGCTGGAAGGCATGCACCATGTCCGTCTGGTTCCCTTCGTGCCCTGTCCCAGCTAAGGGGCCAGTCCGAGGTTTCTTGGAGGGGGACAGGGAGAGTGCAGCTTGGGCTGGTATCTGGTTTTATCCTAAACCATAACAACACAGGGCCCCTTTCTGAAAGTCGGTGTGGAATGGAAACTGTAATACTAATTCTCACTCACATTGCTGAGCACATTTTCCATTCCAGGCCTCATGCTAAGTGTTTTATATTCATGATTGTGTATCATGTTCACAACAACTTATGAGATTGGTGTGATTGTTATTACACTCATTTTTACAGACAGGAAAGACAGACTTAGAAAGTGAGGTAATATGGCCAAGATCGCACAGCAGTAAGTGAAACGGGGAGCAAGCAGCTGAACCCAGGCATCCAGCCCAAAGTTAGTGCTGGGAGCCTCTATGTGGGACCACTTAGCCTGCCCCTCTCAAAACACACGTTCTGGGGGCACGCAGATGGGAGTGCACATTCTAAGTTGGCTGCTGTGTTCCTTGAGGAAGTGACTAGTTCTCTCTGAGCCTTGTTTTTACCACTTATGAAATAGAAATAATACGACCTACCCTATGGGGAATTAGTTAATGGTTAGAAATCATATATATGTAAGACGTCTAGCATGTAATGGCAGCTCCATAAATAATAGCGATGCTGCTGCTGCTGCTGCTGCTGCTGCTGCTGCTGCTGCTGCTGCTGCTGCTGCTGCTTGGGGTCTGAGGCAGGGCTGAATGTGAGTGACTAAAATACTTTTTCAGGTCTTTGGTTGGTGCCAAATAGTTCCAGAGGTGCATATGTGGGAGTGGTGGCCGCCAACACATGGACCGTGAAGGGCAGTACAAAGAACCTTGAGAAGGTCAAGGCAAGACCTCTCCAGCCGCTGCCTGGGCTAGCCCCTGCTCTGGGGAACTGGCAAGTACCAGTGACTTCAGGTCAAACCCTCCCAACGGTGGCAGTGGCGGTGGTGGTAGAGGTGGTGGCAACTCCTACAGCCTTTCACGCCAAGCACAGAAATCCAGGAGACAGAGCCTAGTGCCTGATGACATGGTAATTGGGCCTGGAGGTAGGGATTTCTGTCACTTACATCTCCTTGAAAAATAATCACTATTGCCAATGCCTGGCTAATTAGCCTGATTCAATTCTCTTCAGCCTCATTTTGCTCAAATCTACCAGATCTGTGATGCTCCGTGGTCCTCCACCACACTTTCTACTCCTCATCCCACTTTGTGTGTGTGTGTGTGTGTGTGTGTGTGTGTGTATAGGACATGGCCAGGAATCCTGACTGGCTTCCTTTAAAACAGGTGTCGCCAACCCCTGCGCCATGGACTGGTACCGGTCCCTGGCCTGTTAGGAACTGGGCTGCACAGCAGGAGGTGAGCAGATGGGGCGGGAGCATTACCACCCAAGCTCCGCCTCCTGTCAGCTCAGCGGTGGTGTTAGGTTTTCATAGCAGTGCGAGCCCTATTGTGAACAGCGCATGCGAGGGATCTAGGTTGCTCATTCCTTATGAGAATCTAACTAATGCCTGATGATCTGAGGTGGAACAGTTTCATCCGAAGACCCTGATGAAGACCCTAGTTCCGTGAAAAAATTGTCTTCCATGAATCTGGTCCCTGGTGCCAAAAAGTTGGGAATCACTGCTTTAAAAGACACTAGGGGGCGGGCGCGCTGCCTCATACCTGTACCCCCAGCACTCTGGGAGGCCGAGGTGGGCAGATCATAAGGTCAAGAGATTGAGACCATCCTGGCCAACATGGTGAAACCCTGTATCTATTAAAAATACAAAAATTAGCTGGGCATGGTGGTGTGTGCCTGTAGTCCCAGCTACTCAGGAGTCTGAGGCAGGAGAATCACTTGAACCTAGGAGGCAGAGGTTGCAGTGAGCTGAGATCGTGCCACTGCACTCCAGCCTGGCAACAGAGTGAGACTCTGTCTCACAAAACAAAACAAAACAAAACAAACAAACAAAAAAACACTGGGAACAGCTACCCTCATTGGAAACCTCTTTTTGAGATGGGACCAGGAGTGCTGCTCTAAGTCCTTACTACTCAAAGTGTGCTCCTTGGACTAGTGGCACTGGCATGTCCTGGGAGCTGGTAAAAAATGCACATTCTCAGGCCTGACCTCGGATCTAATGAACTAGAACTTGCATTTTAATAAGCTCTCCAGGTGATTCTTTTGCACACAAAAGTTTGAGGAGCACTGTTCTGAGACACTGAATATATGTGCCTGAAACTAAATGGCTGAAACAGAATCAGCCAACAGATATATTTTTTTTCCCCAAATCTTAAAATAGTGGCAAAATAATGACCCTTTGTGAAGTATCTACTGAATCCTGGCACTGAGGTAGGCAAAGTACACACATAGCCCCTTTTCATCCTTCCAACAGCACTGCATGTGAGTATGAGTATTCTCAGTTACAGGTGGGGAGAGTTAGGCTTAGGGAGAATCTCACTTGGGTTGTGAGTGTAGAGACTTTCTTGCAAGAGATAGCTGAGTTCTAGTTGTAGCTCATGCACTTCCTAAGTGTGAGAGCTTGGGTAAATTATTTCATCTTTATGAACCTTAGTTTCTTCATCTATTAAAAGAGGATAATAAAACTTATTTCACAGGGTAATTAAGAGTGCTGCAAGAGATAATATGTTTAAACTGCTTCACAAAGGCCTGGCATTATAGTAGATTAAGAGTAGCTTCTATCAAATGTTACACAGTGATTCCTGTGCTTTTTTGTAACATTGTGGCTTCCCAAGGTCACTCAGCTAGTAGATGGGAAAATGGAGATATCTGGAAATAGGTAGATAAATGCCTGAACTTTGAGCTCGGTTTTGCAGGCATCTGGGGATTTCTGTTAACTTAGCCACTCATGCAGAACTACCACCTCAGTCGCTCTGTTTGGGTGGGCTCTAACCCTGGCAAGAAGGAAAGCAGGAGGGACATACTCAGCACAGAGAATGTGATGCAACCCTCAGTTAAAGGATCCCTTGGGTTCAGCCTGCCCGGTTTTATGGCTGAGGAAACTGAGGTGGGGAGAAGAGCGGCATCTGTCCAAGGTCATGCATCCTATAGGCAAAGGCTCCAGAGGGTCCTGCTTGGTGTTCTTCCCATGGCTACATTCTACTTGTTTCTAACCTGGCAATTCAGACAGGTCCTGAATAGTCAGGGATCCCCAACCTCAGCCCCTGCAATCACTGCACTTGCCAACAGGCAGTGAGTGCAGTGGCCAGGAGCACAGCTTCTGGAGTCATTTGGTTCTGAGCTTTGAATCCCAACTCCCTTACCTACCATGCTCAGTTTCTTCAACTGTAAAATGAGGGTCATTTTAGGAACTGTATTCTAGGACTCTGATGAGGAGTATGCAAGATAATACATGTACTTTATTTAGTCTACTGTCAGTACATAGTAGGTACTCAATAAATGCTGGCTCTTATGTTACTGTTATTATCATAGTTATCATCATCATCACCATCTGTACCATTAGCACCATTGCCATCATCAACACCATCACCATCATCACCACTGTCACCTTTGTCATCATCCATCCTCACTGATACCATCACCATCATCACCTTCACCAACATCATCTTCACCATTACCATCAACATCATGCATCCTAGACCTGCCTGGGCTCAACACTTTCCTCAAGATCAAAATCTCTGTTCAAATTCTTCTAAAATTGACATGATGTTCAGAATCTTGAGAACAAAGTTCAAACAAGTGGCCTTATCCTGCAGTAGCCCTGCAGATACTCTCTTTGCCCTGACCCTGACGGTCAGGTCATGCTTCATAGTGCAGTCAAGTGTAGTTGGAAGAAGCCTGGACTTCAAACCCAGCTCTGCTACTTTCAGACTCAGGCCAGTGTTAAAGAGAAGGAAGCAAGAATCAGAATGTGAACAGTCTCTTTAGAATAAGGATGATACTACCCATCTCATACGCTGATTATAAACGTCAGAGAAGAACATAAATGCATAAGCTCCAGATGAGTGCCTGGCCTTTACTGATGACTCAAAAGAGAACTACACTATGTATGGAATTGAGAATGTTACAAATGCAGTCACAGTTCTAGAAGAAGGACTGAAGTCTCTTGGCAGTTCACAGAGACGTTGATTGATAATCCTGGATCAAACCAGCAACATACCACCTGCTACTGATGCCCTATTCCACACCCAGGTATGAGGGACCACCATGCAAGGGTAAAGGTAAAAGGCAGCAGTATGCCGGCTTATTGAGTGCTTACTGAATGCCAGGTATCGTCCTAGGTGTATTGCGTACATTACTGTACATTTGATTCTCATGGCAAACCTATGAGGCAGGTCCTAGTTTGCAGCTGGGAAGACAGACGAAATTACTAGCCATGGCCACACAGCTAGTAAATGACAAAGCTGGAATCCCCACCTGCTTCTCTGTGTAACTGCACAGTCTGAGTTTTCTCTGCTGAATGCATACAACAGAGTTTGAGAGGATCCACACATCCTGAGGATGTCTGCTGTTAATCTCTATTCTCCCCTCCTATTAATAACATTTTGTGTGTGTGTGAGTGCCCTGTGACTGTGAATTTATAACATTCTCAGTTCCATACATAGTATATTTCTCTTTTGAATCATCAATAAAGACCAGGCATTCATCTGGACCTTATACATTTATTCTCTTCTCTGATTTTTATAATCAGCGTATGAAATGAGGGTGCATGGGTCTAGGACTCCGTGGTAAGTTTAAGGCTTTGGAGGTGGCTGGTTTCAAAGGGAATCCTTTGGCTCTTTTGTCCCATGCCCATAGGTGGCACTCTGACACTATCTGCTAGAAGCAAGCCATAGTCTAGAAATACATCAGGTAGTCCCATTCCCAGAGTGAGGCTGCCTCTAAGCCTGTCACTACACACACACAATCCCCCTGGGGACAGAGACCTGGGGATGCCAGCTCACTCTCACTCCACCTGCATCAGATGTGTGCATTAGACAGGCTGCCTGAAACTCTGGGCTTGCATTTGGGGTGGTGACCTGTGCGATGGACTCATCCAGGCTGTCCCTTGGAGAAGGGAGGGTACGCAGGGCGCGGTGCCCCTCTCTAGGGCCAGGGCTGAAGGAGGAGCCTGAGGCATGAATGTGGGGGGCAGGGCCTCCAGCATACCTTGTAGCTGTAGGGGCAGGCACAGCGGTACAGCTCCACAGCATCCTGGGTGCATGTCCCGTTATTCTTGCATGGGCTGGAGAGGCAGGCATTGCATTTGGCTGCAATGTTGATGTCCACAGGCCCTGGGCAGCAAAACCAGAGTACTGACAGCAGGTCCTGAGTGCACTCACTGCCACACCTCCCTTCCCCTCTGCTTTGGGCCCTCCCTCAGCCAGTGCCAGCCCCTCCCCAACTCCATGCCCAGATGGCAGCTGGCTCTCCTCAACCAGCACGTCCAGTCCAGCTAGCGTCCCATTAATTCAGCCACTGTCCAGTGAGGAAAAGTCACAGTGGGACATCATTCAGAAACACTTCTGCAGTCAAATCAATTACTGTAATTAGCCTGATCCGATTTTGGTGCTAATCTGCAAACAATGCACCATAATTAGAAACCCCCTGTGTATCTTTTCACATTCCAGGAAGCTCTGAGCCCAGACTCTATTTGGACCTCCCATTTTTCTAGCCACAAATACCCCTCCCCATGGAACAGTCTGTGCCAGGCTAAGCAGGGCACAGTGCTTGGGCCAAAGGCACACAGAGGAAGTCCCCCCTGGAAAACCTTGGAAGAAAGAAATGGATGGCCCCAGAGGACACGGCGATGATGTTGACAATGGACGGAAAACTGCTCAGGTCCATGTGACATCTGTGACCATTTCAGCTGTGCTTGCTTTAGCTGCAAGCACTGGAGGGAGGTCAGGGTCCTTCGCAGAGCTTTGCAAAGGGGGCTCTGTCCTGCTGCTGCAGCCAGCTTTGACAATGAGCCCTGGATAAACAGGCCATACGTAGTGTCAGGACTATAAATGACCTTGGGACTAACAGTCATCAACTTGGAGATGGGCTGAGATGGACTTCAGTGAGTGACCATTTGTGGATGAGTAAACAGAGTGGCCTGATTGAGTGCTGGTACTAGGGGGCTCAATCCGGCTTCACAGTAGAATAGGAAGACTATCTGTCTTGGTTTGCTTGGGGCTGAGGGGGTTTGCAGGACACAGAGCTTTCAGTCCTAAAACCAAGAATGGCCCGGACAAAACCTGGATGACTTGGCTGCCTTACACTACCAGCTACAGTGCTTTTGTTTTTTGAGATGGAGTTTCACTCTCTTGCCCAGGCTGGAGTGCTGTGGCGCAATCTTGGCTCACTGCAACTTCCACCTCCCGGATTCAAGCAATTCTTCTGCCTCAGCCTCCCGAGTAGCTGGGATTACAGACATGCACAGCCACACCTGGCTAATTTTTGTATTGTTAGTAGAGATGGGGTTTCCTCTTGTTGGGCAGACTGGTCTTGAACTCCTGATCTCAAGTGATCCACCTGCCTCAGCCTCCCAAAGTGCTGGCATTAGAGGCGTGAGCCACCATGCCCAGACCCCAGCTGCAGTGCTTTTAAAAGTCCCCACACCCAGGTTGTGCCCCAGACCAATTTAATCAAAACCTAGAGGGTGGAGCCAGGCTTCAGTAATTTTAAAAGCTCCTATATGATTTCCAAAGTGTGCAGCCAAGATTGAGAACTATACTATTCTTGGCCTAGGTGAGCCTCTGTAGTATCAGATCAGATATCTTAGAAGCAGGAAGAGGAAAATTAAAATTAGCTTTAAGCCAATGGAATGTTTTTCTGCTTGCAGCAGAAGTATGGGACACACTAAAGTTTGAGAGGGTAATTAAAGTATATCTATATATCAAAATAAGTATTAAGCCTCTCAGAGATGAGCAAAAGATATTAACAGACAATTGTGTATACAAATGAGAAGTAACTTTTTGATAAAAAATTCAGGTTCCCCAATAACAAAAGACAAAAATAAAAGGAGTTTTTTTTTTTTTTAACCTATTGAATTAGCAAGGATGAGAAAATAAGAGAAAATAACGACAGAGTCTAATAAAAAATGCAATCGAAGGATGCTACTGGGAATGTAAATGGGTTATAACCCTTTTTGAAAATCAGTTTGGCAAAATGTGTGAAGACCTTAAAAATAATAATATACTTTGATTCAGTAATTTCTGTTCTCTGAATCTTATCTGAGAACATGATTTCAAATAGAGAAAGATCTTTATGTGTCAATGGTAAGAAAAAAAAAATGGAAATACTCTAAAGTTCAAAACCAGAAATGGATTAAGTAAGTGGTACTGGAATATTATGGCTTGATGATGAAGACTGTGCATTATGGAATCAGATAGACCGGGAAGCCTGTTAAGCCTTGATTTTCTCATTTTTAGAAATGAGGATAATATTAAAAGTTGATCACATAGAGGCATTAGAGAATTAAATAAGCTGTTATATGAAGAATGAGAAAAAAAATACACGAGAAGGTGCTTAACATCATTCCTGTTGCATAAGAACTCAGTAGTAGTTTGTTGTTATAATAATATGATCAATAAAAAAATCACATGTACAGTAAGTTTGCCGGGTAAAATGAGAAAATGCTTATGTTTTAATAATATTGGATAAAAAAATGCAGGTTGGAAAAGATTTTTCTCAAGGCCAGGTGCAGTGGCTTATGCCTGTAATCCCAGCATTTTGGGAGGCCAAAGCAGGACGATCATTGGAGATCAGGAGTTTGAGACCAGCCTGTGCAACATAGTGAGAACTTGTCTCTACAAAAGATGGGAAAAAAAAAAAAAAAAAGATGTTCTCCACTATGGAAAGACATGTACAGAAGTCAGTGAGGACATGTGTGGCAATGCCAGCAGGGGACTTGGAGAGAATGACACTTGGCCCATTAGATGAGGGTCCACATCAGCGTCAGCATCTGAGCCTCTTTGTGTGGGACCCATGGAAGAGACAGGGTGAAGGTTTCTGAAGCTGCATCTCTTGAGATGCCCTGCTCTGACAGGTTGCTGAGAACACAACAGACCCCACAAGGGACAGGGGAGGGTGGGGTGTGGGCGTCACCTACCTTTGCACTGGAAGCGGTGGGTTGGGGTGGTGAGCAGGAGCCTGTCAGCCATGGGCTCAGGGCTACTGCAGCGGGCGATGCCAGGCTCCTTGTACCCCGCCTTCACCCACTCTGACAGCCACCGAAGACTGCAGTCACAGTGGAGTGGGTTGGTTCCCAGTGCCCTAGGAGGCAGAACAGGAAGTCAGGGCCCCCTGCCCAGCTTGGCCTGTAGGCTTCATATCTTCGGCTCTCTGAAAATGCATTTTCAGACTTTGGCTAGGCTGGAGGTGTCCAACATGGGGCCAGCGGAGTAGTCGTCTCCACTGTGGCAAAGTTAATGTCTCCAGAGTGTACTTCCAATGCTGTTGATGTTTCAACTCCCATCCCAGCCCCTTCCACTTCTGAGGAGTGGTTCTCACCTACGCAGTTAAGACTCACTCGTCAACTCAACCCCATCCTAGCTCCTTTAGGGAGCTTCCTGGATCTCTGGCCATCTGATTATCTGGTTCCCTTGTCCTGCCAAAGGGCCCACTGGAGGATATACTCTGCAGAGAAGGTACTGAAACCCAGCAACCTAGGAAGCAGCTTCAGACCACTTGACTGAAGAATGCAGGGGAGGAGGGTTAAGTCCAGTATAGACATCTCCAAAGTTGTGACTGGGAAGAAAATACTAGAAATTCTGTTTTTTTAAAAAAAATTGTATCTTTTAATGATTCTATTTTTGAAAGTTTTAGAATATGCATATGTAGTATATCCATCTTATAGTGTATGCACACATGAAAATAATTAAATATGCATATAGAAGGAATACAAACTCGAAAATGTTCACTGACAGAGGTGTATAAAAAAATACAGAGATCCCTGATCTGGGGAAGAGAGGTCTGGCCTGGGAGTGAGGGAACCTAGGTTCTAGTCCAACATCTCACTGACCTGATAGTCAACCTTTAGCTAGTCAGCTAATATTTATGGGCCTCAGTGTTTCCTGTGTAAAATAAGAAGGGATACCTGTTGCAGAGTGTAGAGTGGTTAAGAATATGTGCTTTGGAGTCAAGGCAAACCTGGATCTGATCCTGGGCCCTGCCATCTGCTAGCTGTGCCATGCTTAGACACAATGTTATTATATATAATAAAAGGATAAAAATGCCTTACAGCTGCAAGAAATAAATCGAAAACTTATCTAACGTGTTCAGCCCACAGTACATGTTTTCTATTAGTTCTTATTAAATATTTACACTGTTTACATAATTGAGGATTCCTTTGAAGGCTTCTGAGGTGGGGAACAAGACAATATGCATGGTGTGGATACATTGTTGTAAAATATACTGTATGCATAAGGAAAGGACATGTGCCAAAATGCTGACACTGATGACATTGTCGCTGACACTTCCATGCTTTCATGTTTTGAATGCGCACTGGGGAGAAAGACCGCTACTTACAGATGGGATAGAGATGTGAGGTCGTTGAAGGAGCCTTCAGGAACGCTGGAAATGTCGTTGCCGTGGAGGGTTCTGAAGCAGAGGGCACAGGTCGGAAGGTTAGCATCCAGTAATTTGAATTTAGCACATTTTCTCAGGGTCTCCAGTGCCTGGTCTTGCCACCCTTCAGTTTTGCTCAGAGCCCCACTGCTCCTAGCAGTAGCTGCTGCCCCCTTTGCTCTGGGTGCATGAATGTTCTATGCCCAGCTCAGCAGCAAGGATGGAGGGAGGAGAGGGTCTGGGGAAGAAGCGGGTGGACTTTTCAATCTGATAGACCTGAGGTGAAATCAGAAACCAGTCTCTTTTAGCTGTGGAACACTGGATAAGTTATGTCACTTTTCTGGGCCTTCCTTTTTGCGGCTGAAAAATGAAGAGACATATCTACCCAAGAGAGTTACTAGAGTTTCAGAGATCATGTGAAGAGCTGTGCTTAAGACCGGAAGTTCTGGAGCCAGGCTGTGTGCAGTCAAACCTGACTTTGTCGCTCACCAGCTGTGTGACTGAGGGCAAAGCAATTAACCCTCTCTGTGCCTCAGCCTCTGTTGTAAAATAAGTATGAGAATAAAAAGACTTGCCACGGAAAGTTGTCATGGGTCTGTTCATCCACGTAGAGAGAGCCAGCATTTTCTAAGTGCTAAATGACTAATCAATATTGATATTTGTGAAAGAGTCTTGAAGGGTATCTGGTATCAAGGAGCTCAGTAAATTAGTTCCCTTCGTATTTACCTAAAGAGATCTTAAGGGAGTTGAGAAATGCTACCAATCCCAGCTTTGGTGACAGAGGGAGGGTGTCCTCAGCTCCCCAGGAGAGTCTCTGGAGCCGAACACTCACTGTTATGGAAACGGCTTTGGCATCAGCCACACACATACACGAGTCTGGCACTTGTGTGCACCTGAGTGCCTCTTCCCACAGCATGTCAGAAGGGCTGGGCACCCCACCTGGTATTAATCATGCCTCTCTCCACCCTGTGGTGTAGGCAGCTAGGAGCTATTCTCACTTACACAGTGGTGCCATATACTAAGCCTTCCACAAATGCCTAGAGGACAGGTACATGAAAAAATTCAATGAACACTGCTCCGTGCTCAAGTAGCAACACGAACACATCCACAACACATAGATTATATTCTCCATTAAAGGATTAATCATCAACTGCATAAAAAAATCTGCAAATTCATAGAAACTCAAAGGCTTCTTTAGTGACTGATGGGCACCATCACCTGTGTTGGCGATAATCACCCTTCAGGGTAAGGACTAACAACTTTATTGCAGGCAGAGAGTCCTGGTAGAACAAAGAGACAATTAATGCTGACAGTGGAAGTACAGATGGAATAATAACAAATTAATTTGCTCTTCTTCTCCCTTCAACTGAAGTTAGCTTGCCCTTGGTCTTCAACTGACATAGAGACATGAGCCTAATTACTCTTGATAGAGAACAGTGGCTCTCACACTGAGTGAGCTTCGGAAGCTAGTAAATATGCAGATTCCTGAGCCCCACTTCCAAAGGTTCTGATTCAGTGGGTCTGGGGTGGGGCCTGAGATTCTGCATTTCTGACAAAGTCGGAGGTGATGCTGATGCCAGTAGCAAGGGTTAAAAAGATTTCTCCTTTTGCTTTAAGGCAAGGCCCTTATTTCTCTCCTCTTTCCATGTAATCTCCTCTTCTCTTTCTCCTCTTAGTTACCCTCTGTGGACATCCTCATCACCATCGGCTCCTTCCCCTCCCACCTCACAGTTCTCTGGTGAAATTCGCAGGGTGAAAGTGAACCTCAATGCTTAGGCAGTTAGGACAGCAGGAAGAAGGCAAACAGCCATCTAGAGTGTTCATGATAGCTTCTCGCCTCCCCGGGGAAGGAACAGCTAGAAGCACTTCCTAACACTTTGATCAGCATCATTTAGCCTCTAATTCATGAGGCTATTTATGAATCATACCAGCCCCTGACTGCTATTGACTTTGATGGCTGCTTGCTGTTTTGCATATGCACCCAGCTTCATTGTTAGTCATTTCCAAATGAGGCCTAATTTTAAAACACCAGACGACCCAAGGGCAGCTTTAGCGTTGTGACACCTGCAAGTCAGGCTCCATTCTCTACTAAAAATACAAAAATTAGCCGGGTGTGGTGGTGGGCACCTGAAATCCCAGCTACTCAGGAGGCTGAGGCAGGAGAATTGCTTGAACCCAGGAGGCGGAGGTTGCAGTGAGCCGAGATCATACCATTGTACTCCAGCCTGGGAGACAAGAGCGAAACTCCATCACAAACTAACAAACCAACCAACCTGCAGAGTAACAGGATTGTAACTTACTAGGACAACTCATTAAATCTGCCTACACTGCAGGTTCTCCATCCTGGTTTGGCCCCCAAAGAAGTACTCTTGCCTGTCAAACCACCATCCTAAAGGATGCCAGAGAAGTGGAAGAACGAGTGCTCCTTCCGCTTTCTCCTCCCCTTCTCCCTGATGCCTCCCAGAGGCTGGGCTGGCAAGCAACTGTCAACTCTCAGTGACTGACTCATCTTCAAGCACTTGGAACTCCTCCTCCTCACCTAACCCTTAGGGGATGTTAAAGGCAAACTTAAGAATTTCAGAATGCGGATGAGGGCATCACCAGGGCAACATTAGGGCACAACCATTCCTCAGTTCTGGGCTGCATGAACCTTGGGTCTGTGAACCCCTAAGTCCTACAGTTCATACAGTGAACAGTGGGAACTATCCTCATTCTAAATGTGGGTAGGGCTGCGTGAATTCTCTTCTGAGCGGGCTAAGCTGTTCCCAGGTGATCTGGGGGTTAAGAACCAAAGGCTCTGGAGTCAGCCTGCCTGGGTGTGAATCCCTCCTCTGTACTGGCTGTGTGAGCTGAGACAACTGACTTTTGGTTTGTCAGATTTTTTGGTTTCTCAGATCTTTTGGTTTCTCAGATTTTTCATCTCTAAAATGGAGGAATTCTTAGTAACTACATCTAGTAGACATTTTTAGGGGGTGTGGGTTTCTCGGTATCAATGCTCTTTTCTGTAGCAGTTCCTCTATTTTCTACTGGGGATCACCATGCCCCACCTCTTGGTCCCAGTGGTTTGGACTCTGTAGGAAGCTACGGCTCAGGTCTGGCCAATCAGAGTCACAGTGATTGGTGTGAGGTTGAGCGTGCAACCTAAGGGAGCCGAGGAGAGACACTTCTGGGGCTTTCTCTGGAATGACGAGGACAGAAACAGTTTAATTTTGTGGGGTGGCTAAGCTACTAGAATGTAAACTTTTAGCCCATCGGGACCCTCTGTGTCTTAAACAGAGAAAGACTGCCTGAGAATGAAATCCACTTAGGAAAACAGGGCTTAGAGGCAGAGACACATTTCTTTTTATTTTTTATTTTATGACTATTTTTTGAGACAGAGTCTCACTTTGTTGCCCAGGCTGGAGTGCAGTGGCACGATCTTGGCCCACTACAACTTTTGCCTCTCGGGTTCAAGCGATTCTCCTGCCTCAGCCTCCTGAGTAGCTGGGATTACAGATGTGCATCACTATGCCTGCCTAATTTTTGTGTTTTTAGTAGAAATGGGGTTTTGCCATCTTGGCCAAGCTGGTCTTGAACTCCAGACCTCACAAGTGATCCACCTGCTTTGGCCTCCCAAAGTGCTGGGATTACAGGAGTGAGCCACTGCGCCCGGCCTACGTATTTCTTTTTCAGACAGTCTCACTCTGTTGCCAAGCTGGAGTGCAGTGGCATGATCTCAGCTCACTGCAACCTCCACTACCTGGGTTCAAGCGATTCTTCTGCCTCAGCCTCCTGAGTAGCTGGGACTATAGGTGTGCGCCCACTAGGCCCAGTTAATTTTCGTATTTTTTTAATTTATTTATTTTTTTAGTAGAGACAGTGTTTCACCCTGTTGGCCAGGATAGTCTCCATCTCTTGACCTCAGGATCTGCCCGCCTCAGCCTCCCAAAGTGCTGGGATTACAGACACATTCTGACAGTATCATTGCAGTGCCTGCATCCAGCCCTAGAGCCCGGTATCTTCCAGTGCATTCTTCAGTTATCTGAGTTGATACATTCTCTTTATGCTTAAGGTGGTTTGAGCAGATTTTCTTCCTCTTTGCCCAGGAGGAAAGCTAATATACTACTTCATAAGCTAGCTGTGAGGATTGAAAGACTGGATGCCAGGGGTTCAGAAGCACTTGGTCACATCAGCTATGACGATTGCTATCATTGTCATGACTCCTCCTCTATGTTTTTGAGTGGATTTTGGGGCCAGTCCTCTGGGAGTTACCCACATAGGGTAGAAGCCTGAAAGTGCGCAGCTTGTATGTCAAAGGCCATGGTGAGTCCTGTGACCTGATTCCAGGACTGCAGAGGAGACACTGCATTTTGGCAGAGTGGTCGGTGCCTGTCCCCTTTCTCTCTGCGTCTTCCATTTCACCCCACTCCTCAATTCCCATCAGAGGCCTCTCTGGGTGAGGAGGAAAACACCTCATTTTTACACAGGCCAGCTCCCTCCAGTCTGAAATGGGTGCAGATAAAAACAGATGCTAGTCTGCGATGGGGAAGCAGGTAGAATGTGGTAGAAAGAGCACTGGGCTAGGAGCCCAGAGGTGAGTCCCAGCCTTGGTTCTGCCTGTGCCTTGGGGCTACTCGGCAGCATCTCTTCCCACTCCTGCCCCCAGAAGCCACATTGCAGCCACACCTGTGGCTTCTTGTGATTCCCCCGGTGATATGCCTTTCCTGACTTCAGGGCCCCTGTCCAGGACATTTATGTTCTCCCGGCCTAGAATGTTCTTCTCTCCCATCCCTACTTAGGTAACCCCCTCTGGTTTCTCAGCCTCAGTCCTTCCTGAAAGCACAAGTTAAGAAGAGTGATTCTGAAAACAAATAGTCTCGGGTTTAAATTCCAACTTGACTACCTACTGATTGCATCACTTTGGGCAAGTTACTTCATCTCATTCAGACTCTATTTACTGATCTGTGAAATGGGGATAACAGTGGTGTATCCTTCACAAGGTAGAAGGTGACTAAGATAACATAACCAAAGCACTTAGCCCTGTGTGCAGCGCATAGCCACGGTTTGATGAATGTCAGTGGTGATTATTAACCTTCCTTTCAGAAAGCCTTTTGGGTGGCTAAGACTGGGTTGTGTGCCTCTCACTTGCATCCCCATGGCTCTTCTCTCAGGTATCACCCTGTATTGTAGTTGCTTATTTACTTAACTTCTCCTTCTAGACCAAGAGTTCCCTGAGGGCAGCAATTGTGTCTCATTCACATTCTGTTTTCTTTCCCCCTTCAGAGTTAAGCACAGCAACTAACCCATAGCCAGTATTCAGGAGAGGATGAGTGATCTTGAACAAGTCACTAAACCTCTCTGAATCTGTCTTTTCTTTTCTTTTTCTTTTTTTTTTTTTTTTTGAGACTGAAACTCGCTCTGTGGCCCAGTCTGGAGTGCAGTGGTGCTATCTCGGCTCACTGCAAACTCCGCCTCCCAGGTTCACGCCATTCTCCTGCCTCAGCCTCCCGACTAGTTGGACTACAGGCGCCGCCACCACGCCCGGCTAATTTTTTGTATTTTCAGTGGAGATGGGGTTTCACCATGTTAGCCAGGATGGTCTCCATCTCCTGACCTCATGATCCACCCGCCTCGGTTTCCCAAAGTGCTGGGATTACAGGTGTGAGCCACTGTGCCTGGCCTGTCTTTTCTTCTTATACATGAAATGTTTGGACAGAAAAATTTTCATTATTCACTCTTCAATCCTAAATTCTGCAGTTAAACTTTTGTTTATTGATTTTTATTTTAGAGATGTCAAAGTGCCAGCCCTCGCCCATGGTTGGGAGGCCACAGTGAGTCACCCTCCGGCTCAGCAGAAGAATTTTTCTGATGCTCTAATAGCTGGTCAAAAGTGGAATAGAGTTGCCTGGTAAGGGAGTGAGCTCTTTGTCTCAGAAGGTAATCAAGCAAAGGGCTTCTTTCCATGGATGTTTTAAGGAGAATTCAGGCAATTAGTAGAGCAGTGATGAACAGCCCCATGTGTATCAACAGCACAATTCTCACTTCAGGGACTAGGAGCTAAAAATACTGAGGATGGTGAACGATAAAGGATGCTGAATGATAATCCCACTGGCTCCTTCATGGGCACACACTGAAATTGCCTGCCAGAGCTAACGGATTCCAGGTAGCCCTCCTGTGCCTGGGGCAAGACAGTTGGGACCACACACATACAAGGCATGTGACTTGGTGTGGGGCAAAGATCAGGGGATGCATGGATCCCCTAAGAAGGATGAGGATGTCCACAAGAATGTTCTCTTTTTGCTATTTTCAGATTCGGAGCCAAGTAGAAAAAGCATTTTTTACACAATGTTTTGTACTCAGGGCTAAACGACCACCCTCCTGTTGTGCTGTCCTGAAATGTATTCATATCCACCCATACACAGACACACACGCACGCACGCACACACACACACACACACACTCCCTCTCTCTCTTAAATGTCAATTTTCTCTTCCTGCTTTCCAGATCGCTTTTTGGCCTTTGTCTACTCCAAAACTAAACCTTGACGCTCATTCTTCTTCCTGCTGCAAACACCCAACATCTCTGGGTCTCTGGTCATTTCTGAAAGTTTAATTAAAAGAATGAAACCCCTCAGAAATGAGGAAAGAATATATAAATGTTCAAATGCAGTTGTAGATAATGTAATTCTTGATTTTAAAAAGCCAATCTTTCTTCCAGCTCCCTCAGTTATAAATATGTTACCATCTATGTTGCCATCTTCATTCATCTTTATTGATTTATTATTTTTTTTGAAACAAGGTCTTGCTCTGTGTTATCCAGGCTGGAGTGCAGTGGCTCAATCACTGCTCACTGCAGCCTCCACCTGCCTGCCTCAATTGATCCTCCCACCTCAGCCTCCCGAGTAGCTAGGACTACAGGCACACACCACCATGCCTGGCTAATTTTTGTAGTTTTAGTAGGGACAGGGTTTCACCATATTGGTCAGGCTGGTCTTGAACTCCTGACTTCAGGTGATCCACCCGCCTTGGCCTCCCGAAGTGCTGGGATTATAGGCGTGAGCCACCTTGCCCGGTCTTCATTCATCTTTACCTTTGCCTTCATTTGTTATAGAAATGACTTTATATAAACATTATCACATTTTTTTCATTTGCTCTCTTATACTCTTTCTTCATAGGTATAAATGTTTACAAGTTATAATTGTAACACATATACAAGTTAGGTGTATTTCTCCATGTAGCGCTATGCGATGAGCGCTTCCCCACAGTGCTATCTAGTTTTCGTCTTTGCCTCTTTTAATAATTGCACTTCATTGACTGGTTGCCTCATGGTTTCCTTAAACATTTCCCCACTGTGGCCCTTGTAGGTAATATTTAAAATTTAGGTTAAAAAAAACAGTACAACAAAGATTTTAATGCACAGAACCTTTCCCTCATTTTGGATGATTCTTTAACCTAAATTCCTAGGTGTGTAATTAGTGGGAGAAAGGATACAAATATTGTAAAAGAAATGTAGCCTATCAACATTTTTACTTTTCCTGAATTGGCCCTTAGGCAGAAAACGGTTGCTCCCCACTGAGGTAGATGGTTGGACTGAGGTGCTCTAAGATCCCTTGTTATGCACAAAATCTCATGATTCTAAAATGATGATGCTAAAAGCCTATTAATTCTTTTTTTTTTTTTTCCTTTTGAGACAGGGTCTGGCTCTATTGCCCACGTTGGAGTACAATGGCATGATCTCAGCTCACTGCAAACTCCGCCTCCCAGGCTCAAACCATTCTCCCACTTCCGCCTCCCAAGTAGCTGGGACCACAGGAGCATGTTCCCATGCCTGGCTAATTTTTTGTATTTTTTGGTAGAGACAGGGTTTCGCCATGTTGCCCAGACTAGTTTTGAAGTCCTGGGCTCAAGCAATCCTCCTGCTTCGACCTCCCAAAGTGGTGGGATTACACTTTGGTGAGAGCCACCACGCTGGGGCAAGCCTACTCATTCATATTTCAAGAAGCAGGTGCCAGCGTGTTGTATGGTTACGTGTGCTGCTGATGAACTCATGGCAGTAGTAGCGCCGGGCTGGGGCAAACACGATGCCAAGGAAGGAGAAAACCCTGGCCAGGCTGGTGGTGTTCACCCCATCACCCCCACCACCCCAAAAGACAGACAGATGGACAGGCAAACATTTTCTCTCCCTCTTACATATTGATTTGCCCCCACCATCACTACACTAATTACAGACAGATGCATGCAGATTCCTTCAAATTGGCAGGTCCCACCTCCTGGCAGCGAACCCACGCACAGAACTATTAGACTGGGATGGAAGACAATAGGTTGGGATTGAGGGGGAATGGTAGGAGAAGGAAGGGGGAGCAGGTCCGGCTTCAGCCCTGGCCAGTGATACGAGCCCATCTCCTGCTGTGTTCAACTGGAAACAGGGAAATGGTTGTGCTGATGTTTCCATTCTCAAACTCCCCAGAGAAGGTGGATAATAAATAAGTGACAGTAACAGATTGCACACTGTCAGCGCGGGCACTTCTTTGCCCCCAGAGAATTGATTTTTAATAACAGCGCAGATGACATGTGGCGGGAGTTGTCGCTGACACCGGTGTTTTGTGGGCCTCAATAATTCACATCAGCCCAGAGACTCCGAAATGGACTAGCTTGTTGGGTGCTGTTTGTGGATTGCTACTGAGCTCTGGAAAGGGCCCCGGGTCCCAGGAGGCTGGATTCTGCAACCTCCTACCTGCTAGACTTTGGCCAGTGACTTCACCAGTCTGGGCCTCGGTTTCTCCATGTTTAAAATGGGCAGAATTGTCTTGGTCTCACAGCACTGTTGCAAAAGGTGAGAGGAAGAAAACTGTCCCATAAAATATGTTGATCACCATTATAGTAATAATGATCTAAAAAGTCAGGAAGTTGACAGGTTTGGGGGCGGAGTATCTGGCATCTCTGTTTTCATGAATAGCATTCAAGGGTGATATTCAAAGGACCAAAGGAATTCAAAGGAATGTGCTAATAAAGCAGGAGCAAGATGGGAAGGCACAAAAATCAGGAGTTAATCAGGCCTAGGGTTGGGGGTGGTGGTAGGGTGCCTTCCTGCCCTAGCAAGCTATGATATAAGAATAGTAACAAGTGAATATTTCTTAAGCATTTACAGTGCCAGACCTGTGCTAAGTACTTCATTTACAGTATCTCATTTAATCCTCATAAGACCCTGTGAGGCAATTACCATAATTATCTGATTTTATGGATGAGAAGACACTCAGCTACCCATGTGTAGGACAGGGCCAGGCAGGCAAGGAGAGCGGGCTGGGTGTGGAGGCTGCAGCCTGCACGACTCTGTTTAAAGGGGCAGGGCTGCTCAGCCATGCAGGAATGCAGAGGCAGGGCCCTGGTATGGCCAGGTCTCTCAATTTTCCAAAAGAATATAGAGGGTGGGATTTGTGCAAGAAACCTCCTGATATTTAAATGTTGACAGCTTATTAAGCTTTGTGTTTTTAAAAAGACACTTTATGAGCCAACCCCACAATTGCTAACTAATAGCTGTCTGCGAGCTGGACGGGGCCCTGGGTTTCCAGCTTGTGATCTCTGGGGTAGGAGCTGTGTTTCCATGCAGAGGTTCACCATGCTGCATCGCCCCTCTGAGGAAACGACTGTAAACAGAATGATGTCGAAACGTGGCTATGGCCACACACTATGCCCAAACTAGAGGGCAGGATACAACTGCATATCCTAATCCTCACAAGGGAGGTGCTATTGATCCCATTTTACACATAAAGAAGCAGAAAGTTGAAGGGGCTGAGTGATTTGCTCAAGGTTCCACAGTGGTAGTGGGCTGGAGCCTGGGAATGGCAGACTCTCAAGGGTACTCTCTCCACTCCACTGAGCAAATAAGGGTACTGGGTAGGAAGGTGTGTTTGGTGGAGTGGGCTTTGGGCAAAGGAGAGTGGGGAAGGAGAGTGCTTAGTCTGCTTCCTGCTGTCACTCAGCAATGTGTAAGTCAAAATCAGCACGCTGGGGTACTCACAGCACTCGCAGGGACCGCAGCCCGTTGAAGGCGTGGATGGGTATGCACCTCAGCCGGTTGTAGCTCAGGATCCTGTGGAAAAGGAGGCACGTGCCCTGTTGTGTCTTTCTACTCTCTACCATGCATAGATGCACTGTTCACGTTGTGAACCAAAGCAAATGGTTTATCTTTTTAATGTTGATATATTGACAGAACATCCCCTAAAGGGACAAGAAACCTCGTCACCAATCCAGGAAGTGCACTGGCTTTATTTCCTCAGTTTACTCAGGTTCTGTTGCAGGCTGGTTTTCTAACCAGCTTGTCCATCACCTCTCTCTCCTGTCCAGTGATGAGTGCTCACAATGTGCAAAGCTAATGGGAAATAAATGGGTCTGAGCAAAATATAATTGTGTAGGAAAACCATTTACTGGGAAAGAAAATTCACAAACCACAAAAGGTACTCCTAAGACAGCCTTCTTCAGAAGCGATGAGGTTCTAGTTCCTCTCTAATTGCCTGGACAGTGGAAGGCTTCCTACTTTATCTTCCTTCTGATGATTAAGGTCTATCTTATGCTAGGGCAGCCATAGGCCTGAGGGTCATTAGGGCAGAGAACCCAGTCCTGCTGGGAGGGAGGGAAAGAGTGACCATCTCCTGCTGGGCCCACGGGCATGGTAAACAGCATCTCAGCATACTCACAGAGTGGAGAGGTGAGACATGTTGCTGAAGGTGTAGTTGGTCAGCATGCTGATGCTGTTGTTGCTCAGGTCACTAGGAAAGGTAAAACAGAGGGGTCATGCTTTTGTCTTAGTTGCATCTGTAGGAGGCCATTCCCAAGTATCACATACCTGCCATCCACCCACCCATCTACCCATCCACCCATCCACCCACCTATTCATTAATTCACTCATTCATCTATCCATCCCACTGCTGGCCTATTTATCTACTCTCCCACTCACCCATCCGCTTGCCCACCCACCCATCCATCCATCCATCCATCCATCCATCCATCCATCCATCTATCCATCCATCTACCTACCCACCCACCCACTCACCCATCTACCCCTCATCTATTTATCATATTTATCCCACACACTCACCTGCCTGCCTGCCCACCCATCCATCCATCCCACCCTCCTTTTCTCCCTCCCACCATCCATCCACCCACTTATCCACCCACTCATTCATCCAAATGGTCATTTTCCATTCAAACACTTATTCAATCATTCAAGCAATTGTCGTACATTTATCCATCTTTTCACTTATGCAGACAGTCAATCATTCAGTTACATGACTATTCAGCCATTTCACTGTACCAACAAAATATGATAAATATAATAACAATCTCTCCTTGTTTTAGTGCTTTTCCCCCTGATTAATTCTTTTCACTGTTCCTCTATCCCCCTTCTCTTCTGACATTCATTTATTCCATCTTATCAGGTTCTCTCTTAGGAGGACTGAGGTTGGTGGGGGTGCAGTCCTCTGCCAGCTGCAACCTCGAGCTTCCCTGTGGGGATAAACATTCAGAGCTGCGGCAATGTTAGCTGCACATTAGAATCACCTGGGGAGCTTTTAAATCCTCTGATGCCTGAGTTCCATGCCCAGATATTCTGATTTAATTGATCTAGCATGGGCTTGAGCATCAGTAGTTTAAAAAAAAAAAAAAAACTGCTCAGGTGATTTCTGTAATCAGCTGACGGTGAGGACCATTGCTTCAGAGCAGTGGTTCTCAACTGGGGGCACTTGTGCTCCTTCAGTGACATTTGGCAAAGTCTGGAGATATTTCTGGTTGTCAATACTGGGGGAAGTATTACTGGCATCTAGTGAGGAGAGGCCAGGGATGTTGTTAAACATCCTGTAATGTCTATGACAGCCTCCCAACAACCAAGAATTATCTAACCCCAAATGTCCATAGTTCCGAGGCTGAGAAATCCTTATCCAGCGGCTGGTTTCAGGAGTTTAGAGGAATCCAGCCCACAGAGAGATGGTGTCCTTTCACCTTTTCTCAGTAGGTCTCCTACTTTCCCAAGGGTAATGCTCTTTCATTCTGCAAGAACTCCCACTCTCCCTTTGTAGGCTGGCTTCTGGTCCTCCTCAGCAGACATAGGCATCTTTCAATTACCACTTGCATCAGCCTGCAGCTCTGTTTCCTCTTACCATCCACCTCAGTTTCCTGAGCGACCCCAGGAGGGAAAAATAAACACCCCACCCAATACTGGGCTCCTTACATAAGCGTCAGGTGTCGGAGGGCGGACAGCTCTCTGGGCACGGCTGTTAGGTGGTTTCCTTCCAGGTACCTGAAAGAGGCGCGGAGTGACAACACCTGAGAAAGAGACACTGTACAAATTCTCACCTTTTCAGAGAAGCCTCCCTGACTTTCCAGGCTGGATTGGGTCCCTCTTTTACTCTTAGAACCTCCCTCCCCCACTTCAAAGCATGACTATATTTGTCATTTAATATTTATTTGATTATCAAATTAATGACATTTTTTCTCCATTGGACTGATACATTTCATGTTGGCAGGATTCTTGTCTAAAATTGCCCACCATTGGATCCCCCCTGTGGCTGTTTACAGAGCTGATACATAGTAGGTATTCAATGAATATGTGTTTAATAAACAAAGCACGCATTTTATACTCAGACCTCACAATATCCTTATGTGGCAGGAAGTCACAGTTGAAGAAAAGTTCAGAGATGTTAAAACACTTGCCCAAGGTCATGCAGCAAGAAAGTGGTTGAGTTAGGACTTGAACCCAGCTCTGACTGTAGTCTTACCACAATTCCACACTTAGCTTCCAGAAGCTGTTGGGAGAATTGAGCCAGGCATGATATATTTTAAGAACCCTAATTCAACGTTGACTATCTGTGATGTACATTTGGAAACTGAGGAAATGACAGAGATAGCACTGTACTACAGTTCCCAGCAGAAGGACCACATGGCAGGAAGGGACAGGGGCTCAGAGTGAGGTTGCACCCAACAGATGGGGACTCCTTCCGGACAGGCAAAGGCTGAGCCTAGACCTGCCTGGACTTCAGCATCCTACACTGACCTGCTCACCTAGGATGAGGCCGCCTCCTCAGAGACTCAAGTGTGGCTTAAGACAAGAAAGTGTCATTGCAATTATGTAATCATGAATTACAAAGGTTATTCCTACTGTAAATAAAAGTTAAGGCTATCCTCAAGCGGGGACAGGCCAATTCCTTCACCCCCACCCTTGCTGTAAACCCCTTTTTCCAGGCTTTCTGTTGCTCTCAGGACAAAGCTGAAGAACATTTAAGATGGTTTACAAGAACTGCTTTGATCTTCTTGGTGATCTAAAGCTCCCATAGTATCCTCTCTTAGAAGAGTCAACACATAGCCACTGCCATCCATTTGTCAAGTGTCTGCCTTAAGCTCCATGAGGCTAGACCTAGGTTTTCTTTTGCTAGCCTGGTGCTTCTCAAACTTCAACATACATGCAAATCACCTGGATTTTGCTAGACCACAGATTCTGACCCTAACTCTGGGGTAAGGTTGGAGAATCTGTATTTCTAATGAGCTCCTGGGTGATGGTGGTAACTGCTGGTCTGTAGACCACATTTTGAGTAATAAGGTGCTAGCACACTACCTGGTGTCCAGTAGACCTACCACAAAATGACTGAATGGGATAGAAATGGGTTAAAACAGAATATGGGTCAAGGTGTCAATGACTGAACCAGCCTTAGCTTTAAGGCCACATTGGAACGTACATTATCTTACATTATCTTTAATTGTTTAATTAAGACCAAGTAACTTTCCTCCTATGGCTGGCCCCTGGGGACTCTCATGGCACAGGATGCTGGACTGGACCTGATAAGGTCTTGGGTGGCCATGGCATATTGGACTAATGTCCTTTAGGTTTGATCCTTGGTTGTGTACCCATTATGGGCCAAGAGCTATGCTAAATCCTGGGGGAAATACAAAGATGAACCAGATTCCACTTCTGTCTCAGGGAGCCTAAAATTCAATCATGCACATGCTTAGATTGTGCCCTCAGACAGAAAAGCCAAGAGAAATGCATTCATTCATGCATGCATGCATGAATTCAGGCACAAGTATTTATTGAACGATTATGATGTGCTAAGTATCGTATATACTGGGGAACAAGATAGCCATAATGCCTGCTTTCAGGCAATTAAAAATCAAATATAGGTGGAGAGGGAGAGGGAGGCAGGGAGGGAGGAAGAGGGAGGCAGGGAGGGAGGAAGAGGGAGGCAGGGAGGGAGGAAGAGGGAGGCAGGGAGGGAGGAAGAGGGAGGCAGGGAGGGAGGAAGAGGGAGGCAGGGAGGGAGGAAGAGGGAGGCAGGGAGGGAGGGAGAGGGAGGGGGAGAGGGAGGGAGGGAGATGGGGGGAGAGAGAGAGTGCATGCATGAGAGCAAGCAGACAGATGTATAAAGAAATATAAATTATGAATTGCAATCTGTGCTTTCTGGGGAAGGAACAAGGAAACACCAAGGAGCTTACTGCAGAAAGATGCAGTCGAGGGGCCAGGTATGGTGGCTCATGCCTGTAATCCCAATACTTTGGGAAGCTGAGGCGTGTGGATCACTTGAGGTCAGGAGTTTGAGAACAGCCTGGCCAACATGGTGAAACCCCCCTCCTTAAAAAAAAAAAAATACAAAAAATACAGCTGGATGTGGAGGCACATGCCTGTAATCCCAGCTACTCATGAGGCTGAGGCAGGAGAATCGCTTAAACCCAGGAGGCAGAGGTTGCAGTGAGCCAAGATTGCGCTACTACGCTCCAGCCTGGGCAACAAAGCAAGACTGTGTCTCAAAAAAAAAAAAAAAAAGAAAGAAAAAAAAAGAAAAAAAAAGAAAAAAAAAAAGAAAAGACATATGCTGGCCAGGCACGGTGGCTCACTCTTGTAATCCCAGCACTTTGGGAGGCTGAGGCAAGTGGATCACTTGAGGCCAGGAGTTCGAGAGCAGCCTGGCCAACATGGCAAATCCCCGTCTCTACTAAAGATACAAAAATTAGCTAGGTGTGGTGGCGCATGCCTGTAGTCCCAGCTACTAGGGAGGCTGAGGCAGGAGAATCGTTTGAACCCAGAAGGCCAAGGTTGCAGTGAGCCAAGATGGTGCCACTGCACTCTAGCCTGGGCAACAGAGCAAGACTCTGTCTCAGGAAAAAAAAAAAAAAAAAAAAAAAAGATGCACAGCTGAGGAGGACATATTTTAAGATGAGGATTGATAGGTGAAAAGGGTGAAGACTTGGAAAGAGCAGGGGAGGTGGAAGAGTCTGGCAAGAATGCAGCCTGTGGACAGTCCAGAGCTTGAGTTCCGAGGCAGAGAAGGCAGGTTGAGGGGCTGAAGTCTCGTGGGCCAGGAGAGGACAGTGGGAGACAGGGCAGATCACGCTGAGGCCTTGGAGGTTATTTTATTCAAAGCACAATGAGAGGCCATGACTGCAGACAAGGGCAGAGGGTGGTGTTGCAGAGCTTCCTCGGGCCTCTCATCTGTACTCACCCTCTGCCCTCCCCACATGAAAGGCTGTGGGACATTTGCATTCTGAGTGGATGCTTGCCCTATTCCGCAGCAGGGGCAGGGGCTCAGCTGGTGGTGGGAAGGAGCAGACACCGGGATGGGGTACTTGTCTAGCTTATTCCTTTGGCCAGGGAGACTCTGCTCTGTGCAGGCTGAAGGAGGGGAGGATAAACTGTTGGGCCATCATTCACACAGCTGCAGGAAGTGTTCTGTGGACAGTGTGGCTATGGGGAGCTTGGAGGCAGAAGCTGGAGGAATGAGCAGGACAGGCAGAGAGGCGCTGGTCCAGGGAGCATCTCCTCTCGAGTGAGATCTGAGGGAGTTGCTGGGAAGGGGGTTGACCTGAGATTGACAGCAGCTTCCCACCTTCTATGCTGCTCATTCTATGCTGCCACTACTGGGGCCCAAAGACTGGCTTAGTTTGCATGTAAATCTCCAGCTAAACTTTACCACCACTTCAACTAATAATGGTACCCTAAATCACTGAGGATGTGATTATAGAGACCACTGATCCTATGCCCTGCTGACAAATTCATACAAAGATCACACTACCACAGGGACTCAAAATCAAAGCCAAAGTATCTTAATCAACAACATATATACATCCTCAGAGAACATTCTCCCCTACAAAACCAATTTCAAACAATTAGAACAAGTGACTGCGACACCAGATGTGCAGAAATCCAAGGAAGGACACAGGAAATATGAAAAAGCAGGGAAATATGATGCTACCAAAGGACCACAATTGTCTGGCAACAGATCCCAATCAAAAAGAATTCCTTGAAATGCCAGGTAAAGAATTCAAAATGTTATTCTTAAAGAAGCTCAATGAGATGCAAGAGAAATCTGAAAACCAACACAAAGAAATGTAAAAATCAATGTAGGATATAAATAAGAAATTTCTAAGGAGACAGACATCTTAAAAAAAAAAAAAAAAAAAAAAGCCAAAGCCCAGGTACAGTGGTTCATGCCTTTAATTCTAGCACTTTGGGAGGCCTGCAGGAGGATTGCTTGAGCCCAGGAATTTGAGACCAGCCTGCGCAACATAGTGAGACCCTGTCTTTACAAAAAATAAAAAGTTAATTGGGTAAGGTAGCATGCGCCTGTGGTCCCAGCTACTAGGGAGGCTGAGGTGGGAGGATTGCTGGAGCCTGGAAGGTCAAGGCTGCAGTGAGCTGTGATCACACTACTGCACTTCAGCTTGAGTGACAGAGTTAGACCCTGTCTCAAAAACAAAAACAAAAACAAAAAAGCCAAGCAGAATTCTGAAACTAAAAAATTAATTGAAGGAAATACAAAATACATTAGAAAATTTCAATGATAGACTACAACAAGCAGAAGAAAGAATCTCAGAACTTGAAGACAGGTCTTTTGAAATAATCCAGTCAGACAAAAATAAGGAAAAAAGAATAAAAAGAATGAACAAAGACTTTGAGATGTGTGGGAGTATATAAAGCGACCAAACTTATGTATTGTTGATATTACCAAGGGGAAAAAGAGAGAAAAAAGTTAAACTTATGAATCGTTGATATTACCAAGGGGGAAAGAGATCAAAAAGTTTAGAAAACATATGTGAGAAAGTAATTGATTAAAATTTCCGAAGTCTATCAAGAGAGTTAGACATCCATTTACAGGAGGCCCAGAAATCTTCAGGCAAATATATTGCAAAAAGAATATCATTATAGCATATTATATTAAGAATGTTTAATATAAAAGTGAAATAAAGGATTTTAAAATTAGCAACAGAAAAGCAGGGAGTCATATACAAAGGAAACCCCTCAGACTAACAGAAGACTTTTCACAGAAACCTTACAGGTTAGAAGAGAATGTGATGGCATTTTCAAAGTGCTGAAAGAAAAAAAAAACCTGTCAGCCAAGAATTTTGTATTCTGCCAAAGTAAGCTTTATAAATTAAGGATAAAGTCCTTCCCTGACAAGCAAACACTAAGGGATTTGCCACCACTAGAGCAATCCTATAGGAAATGTTCAATGAGGTCTTAAATGTAAAAATTAAAGGTCAATATTCACTGTCACAAAAAATCATGAAAGTAGAAAACTCACAGTTCATATAAAACAATTATACAAAGGAGGAAGAGAAAGGAATCAAATGGCAACACCACAGAATTTCACCAAACCACAAAGACAGAAAAAGAAACAAACAATTTATAAAACAACTTGAAAACAATCAACAATGTGACAGGAACAAAGCCTCACATATCAATACTAACCCTGAATATAAATGGATTAAATGCTCTACCTAAAAGATACAGATTGTCAGAATGGATAAAGAAACATGATCCAACTATATGTTGCCTACAAAAAACTTATCCTACCCATAAAGACACAAATAGACTGAAAGTAAAGGAGTGGAAAAAGATATTCCATACAAACAGAAACCAAAAGTGAGCAGGAATAGCTATACTTATATCAGATAAAAAAGGCATATCACATAAAACAGTAAAAAAAGACAAAAAAGGTCATTATATAACGACAAAGGGAGCAATTCAGCCAGAGGATGTAATAATCCTAAATATATACACAACCAATATTGGAGAATTCAAATGTACAAAACAAGTAATACCGGACCTAATGAAAGAAACAGACAACAATACAATAATAGTGGGGTCTTGGTAACACCCTACCGACAGTACTAGACAGATCACTGAGACAGAAAATTAACAAAGAAACACTGGACTTAAATTGGACTTTAGGCCAAATGGACTTAATAGACATTTACAGAAATTCTACCCAACGACTAAAGAATATACATTCTTTTCACCAGCACATGGAACATTCTCCAAGACAGACCACAAGCTAGCCCACAAAACAAGTCTTAACACATTAAAATACCTGAAATTACATCAAGTATTTTCTCAGATCACAGAGGAGTAAGGCTAGAAATCAATACCAAGACAAACTTTTGAAACTATCCAAATACATGGAAATTAAACGGCATGCTCTTGAACAACCACTGGCTCAACAAAGAAATTAAAACGAAAATTTTAAAAAATCCAAATGAATGAAAATGAAAAAACAACATACCTGAACCTATGGGATACAGCAAAAGCAGTGCTAAGAGGGAAATTAATAGCATTGAATGCCTACATCACAAAGGTAGAAAGATCACAAATTAACAACCTAACATCACACCCCAAGAAACTAGAAAAAGAAGAACCAAAAAAACCCAAAGTTAACAGAAGAAGAGAAATAACAAAGATCATGGTGAGACTAAGGATTCTAGTATGAACAACAAAACAGAAAAGAAGTAACAAAAATCAGAGCAGAACTAAATGAAATGGGGACCAAAAGAACAATACAAAAGATTAACAAAAGAAAAAGTTGGTTCTTCAAAAAGATAAACAAAATTGATAAATCACTAGCTAAACTAACCAAGAAGAGGGAAGATCCAAATAAATACAATCAGAAATGAAAAAGGAGACATTACAAATGATATTTCAGAAATACAAAAGATCACCAGACTATTATGAACAACTATACAATCACAAACTAAAAAATCTAGAACAAATGGATAAATTCCTGGAAGCATGCAACCTCCTGAAATTGAAACAGGAATGGTAGAACGTTTGAACAGTAGACCCCTAATAAGTAGAGAGACTGAATAAGTAATACAAAATATCCCCCCCCAAACTGCCACCAAAAAGCCCAGGACCATAAATCCAAAGATGGATTCATAGCTTAATTCTAACAAGCACACAAAAAACTAATATTAATCCTCCTGAAACTATTTCAAAAAATTGAGGAGGAGGTAATTCTCCCTTACTCATTCTATGAGGTCAGTATCACCCTAATACCAAAACCAGACAAGGACACAATGAAAAAAGAAAACTACAGGCTAATATCCTAGATGGACATAGGCATAAAAATTCTCAAAAAAATACTAGCAAATTGAATCCAACAGCACATCAAAGAGATAATAGACCACCATCAGGTGGGATTTATTCCAGGAATGAAAGGATGCTTCAATATACACAAATCAATAAATGTGATGCATCACATAAACAGAAATAAGGACAAAAACCATATGATCATCTTAATAGATGCAGAAAAATCATTTGATAAAATTCTGCATCCCTTCATGATATAATTTAGCAAACTACGCATACAAGGAACATACCTCAAATAATAAAGGCTATATACAACTAACTCACAGCCAACATCATCCTTGAAAAAAGTTGAAAGAATTCCCTCTAAGAAATGGAACAAGACGCACTTTGGAAGGCCGAGGCGGGCGGATCACAAGGTCAGGAGATCGAGACCACAGTGAAACCCCATCTCTAAAAATACAAAAAATTAGCCGGGCGCAGTGGTGGGCGCCTGTAGTCCCAGCTACTCGGGAGGCTGAGGCAGGAGAATGGCCTGAACCCAGGAGGCGGAGCTTGCAGTGAGCCGAGATCGCGCCACTGCACTCCAGCCTGGGCGACAGAGCAAGACTCCCTCTCAAAAAAAAAAAAAAAAAAAAAAAAAGAATTGGAACAAGACAAGAATACCCACTTTTACCACTCTTACTCAATGTAGTATTGGAAGTCCTCACCAGTGCAACCAGCGAAGAGAAAACAAAAGGCATCCAGATTGGAAAAGAGGAAGTCAAATATTTCTGCTGATGATATAATCTTATATCTAGAAAATAAACACTAAATATTTGACCAAAAAACTCTTAGACTTAATAAATGAATTCAGTAAAGTTTCAGGCTACAAAATGAATGTTTAGAAATCAGTAGCATTCCTAAACACCAATAACTATCTAGTCAAGGACCAAATCAAGAAGGCAATCCCACTTAAAAAAGCTAAGACAAGGACAAAAACAAAACAAAAACAAAACCCTAGGAATATATTTCACCAAGGAGGTGAAAGATGTCTATCAGGAGAACTACAAAACACTGATGAAAGAAATTGTAGACAACACAAACAAATGGAAAAACATCCCATGCTCATGGATTTGAAGAACTAACGTTGTTAAAATGACCATACTGCCCAAAGCAATCTACAGATTCATTGCAATCCCTACCAAATGACCAATGTCATTTTTCACAGAATTAGGAAAAAAATCCTAAAATTCATATGGAACCAAAAAAGAGCCCAAATAGCCCAAAGCAATCCTGAGCAAAAAGAACGAAGCTGGAGGCATCATATTACCTGACTTCAAATTATATTACAAGGCCATAGTAACCAAAACAGCACAGTACTGGTATAAAAATGGACACATACGTCAATGGTACAGAACAGAGAACCCAGAAATAAAGTCACATTCCTACAACTAACTGATCTTCAACAAAGTCAAAAATATACACTGGGGAAATGACACCCTATTCAATCAATGGTGCTGGCAAAATTGGATAGCCATATGCTGAAGAATGAAACTGGACCCATACTTTTCGCCATATAAAAAAAATTAACTCACAATGAATTCAAGGCCCAAATGTAAAACATGCAAATATAAAAATCCTAGAAGAAAACCTAGGAAAAACTCTTTTGGCCATTGGCCTAGGCAAAGGATTTATGACTAAGTCCTCAAAAGCAAATGCAGTAAAAACAAAAATATAAAAATGGGACTTAAACTAAAAAGCTTCTGCACAACAAAAGAAACAACAGTAAACAGACAACCCGCAGGATGTGAAAAATATTTTTAAAGTATGTCTAAAGAAAGGTCTAATGTCCAGAATCTATAAGGAACTTGACAAGAAAAAAAAAAAAACCATTAAAAAGTGGGCAAAGGGCATGAATAAACATTTCTCAAAAACACACATACACTTAGTCCAACATATGAAAAATGCTCACCATCACTAATCATCAGAAAAATGCAAATCTGAACCACAATGAGATACCATCTCACACCAGCGGAATGACCATTATTAAAAAGTCTAAAAACCACAGATTTTTGGTGAGAATGTGGAGAGAAAGGAATGCCCATACGCTGTTGGTAGGAATGTAAATCGGCACAACCTTTATGGAAAACAGTATGGTGATTTCTCAAAGAACTAAGAATGGAACTACCATTTGATCCAGCAACGCCACTACTGGGTAAACACCCAAAGAGAAATAAATATTACATCCAAAAGATACCTGCACTTGTATGTCTATCACAGCACTATTCACAATAGTGAAGATATGGAATCAACCTCAATGTCCATCAACAGAGGATTGGATAAAGAAAATGTAGTGTATATTCATGGACACAGGGAGGGGAACAACACACACCGTGGCCTGTTGAGGGTTGCGGGGCAAGGGAAGGGAAAGCATTAGGACAAATACCTAATGCATGCAGGGCTTAAAACCTAGATGATGGGTTGATGGGTGCAGCAAACCACCATGGCACATATAAACCTGCATAACAAACCTGCACATTCTGCACATGTATCCCAGAACTTAAAATAAAAAAATTAAAAAAAAAAGAAGATGTGGAATATCTATATACATGGAACACTACTCAGCCATAAATAAGAATGAAATCCTGTCTTTTGCAGCAATGTGTATGGAACTGGAGGCCATTATCCTCAGTGAAATGACTCAGAAACAGAAAGTCAAATACTACATGTTCTCGCTTATGAGTGGGGGCTTGACAATGGGTACACGTGGACATACCAAGTAGAATAATGGACACTGGAGACTACAAAAGGTGGGAGGGTGGTGAGGGCTGAAAAACTACCTGTCGGGCACAATGTTCAGTATTTGGGTAATGGGGACACTAAAAGCCTACACTTTACCACAACACAATATATGCATATAAGAAACCTGTACTTGTACCTCCTAAGTATATTGTTTAAAAAGTCAACTGACTGTAGATATTAATTGCATTTACAAAATACCTTCACAGCGACATCTAGACCAAGTGTGTGATCAAACAACCAGGCACCACAGCCTACCCAGTTGAGACAGGAAATTAACTGTTAGAGCCCTGCCTCCTGTCTTTAGTTCATCTTTTATCAGACTTTCCCTCGACCTCTGGTTCCAACTCCACTGGCCTTAACCTTCCTAAAATGCCCCATCCCTTCTGGTGGGGGGCAGGTCGTCGTACGCACTAGTTTCTCTTCTCCCTCCTT